>NC_058109.1:869580-917080 GCF_914725855.1 Thunnus albacares
ATCTGCTGGCTCCGTATGAACAGAGACCCTGGGCTCAGACCAACTGGATCCTGGTCCGACTGTGGAGGGTGAGCACGCACACGCACACGCACACGCACACGCACACGCACACATGCACGCGCACACACACACACACACACACACTGTCAGCATTGTCTGTGTCTAAAATCACTTTATTTATTAAACTATTAAACTATTTATTAAAGTCTTGAATATGAATTGTGTGTTTTATTTAGAACATTATATATATATATATATATATATATATATATATATATATATATATATATATATATATTTAATCCATGACATGTTAATTACTTTCCACTAACAACCCTGCATTGCTCTGTGTCTCAAGTTAAAGATGCACAAACTCACGGTTGTGAGTCAGTGATGACACAGACGTGTGAAATCTGAGTTTATTGTTCACTGTAAACTGCTGACTGTTTATATATGAAGGAGTGAATGAGGGAATGTTTTCAGACACAGCGACTGTCTCTGCTTTCATTACATGTGGGGCACCACAAGGCTCTGTTTAGGGCCCCTTCTGTTTCTATATATATATATATATATATATATATATATATATATTTTTATATATATATATATATATATATATATATATATATATATATATATATATATATATATATATATTTTTTATATATATATATATATATATATATATTTTTATATATATATATATATATATATATATATTTTTTATATATATATATATATATATATATATTTTTATATATATATATATATATATATATATATATATTTTTATATATATATATATATTTTTATATATATATATATATATATTTTTATATATATATATATATATATATATATATATATATATATATATATATATATTACACTACAAACAAACAAACAAAACACCATACAGCAGATGAGATTCAATATGTATATGTATGTATGTATGTAAATGATGAACCAGCTGCTGTGAAATCTGAGCTACAGTAGTAGTACAGTTACTACAGTAGTAATACAGTTACTGCATCAGTGGAACAGTTACTGCAGTAGTGGAACAGGTACTGCAGTAGTGGAACAGTTACTGCAGTAGTAGAACAGTTACTGCAGTAGTAGTACAGTTACCTCAGTAGTAGTACAGTTACTGCAGTAGTAGTACAGTTACTGCAGTAGTGGAACAGGTACTACAGTAGTAGTACAGTTACTGCAGTAGTGGAACAGGGCTGTTTGCTGTATACCAACACGACCTTGACACAACACAGCTGATGGTCTCAAACGCATTAAGACAGGAAGAAATTCTGTATTTGTATATGTAATTGTATTTATATGTGTATTTCTGTGTAATTGTATTTATAGTGTATTTATAGTGTATTTATATTTGTATTTATAGTGTATTTGTATGTGTAATTGTATTTATATGTGTATTTGTAGTGTATTTATAGTGTAGTTATATGTGTTTTTCTAGTGTATTTATAGTGTATTTGTATTTATAGTGTATTTATAGTGTATTTATAGTGTATTTGTATTTATAGTGTATTTATAGAGTATTCATAGTGTTTTTCTAGTGTATTTATAGTGTATTTGTATTTATAGTGTATTTATAGTGTATTTATAGTGTATTTGTATTTATAGTGTATTTATAGTGTATTTATAGTGTATTTATAGAGTATTCATAGTGTTTTTCTAGTGTATTTATAGTGTATTTGTATTTATAGTGTATTTATAGTGTATTTATAGTGTATTTATAGTGTATTTGTATTTATAGTGTATTTATAGTGTATTTATAGTGTATTTGTATTTATAGTGTATTTATAGTGTAATTATAGTGTATTTATAGTGTATTTATAGTGTAATTATAGTGTATTTATAGTGTATTATAATGTAATTATAGTGTATTCATAGTGTATTTATAGTGTATTTATAGTGTATTTATATGTGTTTTTATAGTGTATTTCTAGTGTATTTGTAGTGTATTTGTAATTATAGTGTATTTATAGTGTATTTCTAGTGTATTTCTAGTGTATTTTTGCATGTGCGTGGTCTGTAACGTGTCTCGCTGTCTGTCTTGCAGGGTTGTGGTTTCGGCTACAGATACACTCGCCTGCCTCACCTCCTGAAAACCAAACCCGAGGATGCGAACCTGCCCAGTCTGCAGAGTAAGTGTCTCTCTGATTTCTCTCAGCGTGAGTGTAAACGAGCGTGAGCGCTGTGCCTTCTGTGTTGCCGCGGTGATTTGTGTCCGATCAATAACTCTAAAAAAGAATGAAGACAAAAAGCAGCAATGGATGACGTCTGTGGTCTGTTTGTCTTCTATCATGATTCTCCTCTTTTTGACCATGTGAGTGTTTCTGGTTCAGGTCACAGTCCTGCTTTTCTTCTCTTTCATGAACCTCTATAAATAAATTGAGGCCATGACAGTTTGTCTACATCAGGTTTATTTTTACCACACTTCTGTTTGATTTACTGCTTTAATTATCAGTGTGTGTGTCTGCCCACAGGACGTTTTTAAATGACACCTTGAAGGTAAATAACATGTCCTCTTACACAGTGAATCAGTTCATGGACTCGTCTTATTTTTGGAAGCAGAGGAGATTTTTGAATCTGGTGTTTTCTGAACACAGTTATGTTAAAATGAGATAAAATCCCAGCAGCAGTAATTCGTATGTCAGGTTTTGTAGCATCTTCTGTCTTTGATCCTGATAAGAAAACGTGGACTTTGTGGAAAGTTTACTCTGCTTGTTTGTTGCACACAGACTGATTCATTCAGTGATACTGATGTTTAAATGTCAGCCTGCAGATGGACAGGAGTCTAACAGCTGCTTCCATTATAATGCACTCCAGTCCAGCAGCAGCAATTAATTAATGGAATGGAATTAATTAATAAGCTTCATAAAAGTAGAGTTTATGGTGGAGCTGTTGCGTTGGATTGCATCAGACTTTACAGGTGTTCCTAATAAAGTGACCAGTGAGTGTATTTTGTGACTTGAAAGTTGTTGAACTCACATCTTGTATCAAACACATCTAGTGAGTTAAACTGAACCACACTGTTCCTCATACGCAGATAAACGAGTTATCCACATTATAATGTCGATGATGAGTCTGTTGTCATAGCAACGAGCCCTGAAACCCAAAACCTGCTATAGTTCAGTTTACTGACAGTCAGCTGATCAGGACTGAACAACAAACATGAACTCAGATTGATTATGAAATGTTGATATAATAATGATTTTAGATGAGAACATGGAGGTTACTGATAGATCGTTATGATTTATTGGTGTAATTATCACAGTTCTGTTTTTATAATGAAGAGTTATTGATACTCATACGAGACAAAATGTACAACTAAATAAAAGTTTGAGCACTAAAATTTAAATGTTTGAGACTCTGAACAGACATAAACTCACATAAAAGATTCTGACTGTTAAAGGACCAACAGGAACAGAACATGTGATGATTAATTAAAACGTATTAAATGATGAACTGCAGGACTCACTTTGCTGAAAGTTGTTCATGTTAAATGTACTTAAAGTGTTTAAAAGGTTTCACTGTGTGTGATGAAAGTGTAGAAACATCAACAGCAGGAACACAGAAAATCACACACACGTCCATGAATCTGTTGCCCCAGTGCATGCTGGGAGGTTCCCAACACACCTACCTCATTTAACAGCAGTCACATGACCAGCTCTCAGCCGATCATGTGACTGCTGATTGTGGCTTCAAGGTAACTTCATCCAGGATCAATAATCAATCATCAAACTGCCATCAAACCTGGATGAGAGTTGACAGGATGAATTTATCCTGATAGCAGCATGTTAGCATGTTAGCATGTTAGCCTGAGTTAGTTAAAGCACAGTTAAAGAACAGGGTCATGAACCAAACTCAGCTGAGTCTCTGAGTATTTGATGATATGTAAATGAGTTTTGAAGTATTTGGATAACAAATACTTTCTTTCTTGTGCTAAGCAAAGCTAAGCTAAGCTAAACTAGGCTAAACTAGGCCAAATCCACCCCTGACAATCACATATTGATCTCATCTGCTGTATGGTGTTTGTTTGTTTGTTTGTTTAAATAATTGTGCTTTCAGCATGTGTCACCATATCTTTGTCATCTTTGCCTCAAGGCTTCTTCTGCTTCTCAGCTTCTGTTTGTCCTTTTAATTGTGATTTTCTGCTCTCCTGCATGATAATTGACGGTCATGTGTGTCCTCTGGTCTGCATGCGTTTCAGGAGATTTGTCCATTGCTAGTTTCCAAAGTAAGTTATTTTTCCATGTCTCCTGTTTCTGTTTGTTTGTCACTGTCTTCATTTAGTTTTGCTATTTTAGCTCCATAATAACCTTTATTTGCCTCAGTCTGACACAGTAGAAGATGTAGTATTGATGATATTGATCAGCAGCGTTATGATACAACATCTTATTATCTTTACCTCTCATCCCTCTCCTTCTCTTTAAAGCAGGTTATTTGCATACTGACGTGCACCACCGACTAGTTATTTTGGTTTGTTTTGAGTACTTAGTTTAAATAAATGTGCTCTATAATAATGAAGACCAGCAGAGTCTCTGATAGTTCTCTGTAGGTTCATCACTACAAGCAACGACCAACACATTACACACTGATATAATAGATCAAACTGTGGAGGAGAGACATATATGTTCTAGATGCTTTAGACTCTGCTGCAGGCAGTGGAGGCTGCTGTCTGCTGTCCAGACGTTTGAATGGAAAACGTTTTGCTGCTGTTACATGCTGAGCGAAATGGAAATTATCCAGTTATTAGTCAGGTGTCTCTCACTTCTTATCATTTTACTTTGACAGACTCGTGACAGCAGAGACAGACTAACATGTAACTAACTAGAAAAATGTTTAACAGATTCGACTCTCATGTTTGGATCCGAACCAGTCACAGCATGGCTTCTACTAATAACTAATAACTCTCCTGTTATTAGTCTTTGGAGCCGTTTCTAAACAAACTAACGTGATGAAGGAACATGTGACCCAGTGCAGCGGTGTGACTCACTGACGTGTTTTTAATCAGATATATCAGCTTTGATACAAACACAGTACTTGTTAGTAGATCAGTTCATTGTTGGTTTGAATCCAAACATGAAGAAAAATTAAGAAAATCACCAGAATTGTCCTTTAAAATATGTTTTTTTTTTCCAAACCACAGAATGTGACACTAATGTAAAGGTAATAAAAGTAACAACACAGGATACAAATATAAAACTACAAGTAAAATGTCTCTGAAGTAAAAGTGTTATTGGCAAAATGTACTTTAATTAGTGATAATTCTGACAGATTATTCTATATGACATAACTATTTATGTACAGTAAGCTAGTTTAATATATACAATTTTATATTTTATTTTTTGAATATTTTATATACCAATTTGTTTTAAACATAAAATCTTAATCAGGAAAGTAACGCAGAGTTGTTTATACAGTAGAAGGTATAAAGTACTGAGGAAGAGGAGAAGTTGTATTTGAGTTTCTTTGATGCACCACAGCGTCGCTCTCTGACCTCTGTGTCCACATCTTCAGGATAACGGCGGTCTCTGGAGCGTTAGCTGTTGTCATGTTATGATGGGATGTAGCAGAGACACAGAGGACACAGAGGACACAGATTATTAGACTCTCCCAGAGGACCCCCCCCCCCCCCCCCCCCCCTCCCCTCCTCATCCTCTCCTCCTTCACCGTCCTTCTTTTATTCCAGCTTTTCTTTATGTGATGGTTATAATACTGCAACATTAGCAGTAACTGTATCTGCTGCAGTTATTAAATGTCATTATAAATGATAAATAAAGTCAAGTGTTACTGAGATAAATTCCTAAAATCCTGAATGATCGTCAATGTGAATGTGTTTATGTTATGTTACATAATAACAGTCGAGCTGCTGCTGTTTAAATTATAATATTAATAATAACAGCACCAAGCACGGCTCTAACATTATTCATGTCTGTACATAAAATAATTATAAATATGAATAATAAATTAGCTTCGGATTCAGTGGTTCAGGGGAAATGACTGTTTCCATACGCTCACAGAAAGGTGTTGGACATGTTAGTAAAATCCTTCACACTGTTTAAAATCCACTTTCAGGTTTGTCAAACATGTATTTTATGTATCAAAAGATTTAATTGCATTTTCACCTTTCAGACGACATTAGACCAACATTAGTCTTAAAAAACACTATTCACACTCAAACAATCACCTGGTTAGCAAAGAGACTCCAGAGACTGTTTAAAACACAGTGTTGTATTTATAAAGACCTGGTGTGAAAACAGGAAAAAGGGCAATTGCACTGTTTTTTCCCCCAGAAGGACCACATGAGACCAGCTCTGGATCATTAACTGCTGTACTTACACCTGTCAGC
The DNA here is from genome assembly GCF_914725855.1 of Thunnus albacares. Classification (NCBI taxonomy): domain Eukaryota; kingdom Metazoa; phylum Chordata; class Actinopteri; order Scombriformes; family Scombridae; genus Thunnus; species Thunnus albacares. The sequence goes on from NC_058109.1 coordinate 875,951, forward strand.
TGAAAGTTTACTTAGGGACTGAGCCCAAAAGGCAGAGGACTACTGTAAAACAGTAGTCTTCGCCTAAGGGCGAGGACCCTATTGTTTTTCGTTTGTTTGTTTGTTTCCCTCTTTATTATTATGCCACTTAAACCTTGAATTGAAAACTTGAATTTGACCCCCTAAACATGCTCAAAAACTCAAATTTGGCACGCACATCAGGTCTGGTGAAAAATTTGATAAAATATAAAAATTAACCCCCAAAGTGCCAAAATGTGCTCTCTAGCACCACCTATGTAACTAAAATGGCTGCCATTGCCTGTAGGAATGTCGTAGAGAGATCAAACCAAAACTCAATTATTCGTCTCATCAAGACCTACAAATCATATACTGACACCCCTGACCTAAATTCATCAGGAAGTCAGCAATTAGCCTTTCAAAATAAGACTTTGCCCCAATTTTGGCCCCCAAACAAACGCTATCTCCTCTGAGGGTGTTAATGGTATCGGCTTCAAACTTTAATAGATGACTTATGACATTGTGCTGAAAAAAGTTATTAAAAACTTTGTAATAACTCGAACTGTTTGGATTTTATAAGCCCTGAAAGTTGCAGTGCCACATCACCCTTACAATGTAAACCAATGGGGAGGCAATCTATGGGCATGAACTTTGTGTCAAACTGAGGCTTCTGACGTCTAAACTATAAGTCTGACCACATTCAAACCTGTATCAATGGATTTGCCACGAAATTTCTCACTAAAATATGATTTTTAATGTAAGATTCGGCCAAAGTCATGGGATTTATGAGGAGATTTCACAAGAAGCGTACTCTAAAATCCTCCTCTCCAACTGCTCCTGGTGATGTCACTCCCTCAGTGCTGTGAAACATTCCGCAATACACACTCATTATAAAATCACAGGAGGAGCAAGAAAAGACTTTAAAACTCACACTCTAATATCTCAAAAACAATAAAAGATAGAAAAAACATGTAAATTCAAGATTTGTAGGTCAAAGTCTCGTGACTCATTTAAAGTTCAAATGAAGTTTGTATCTAAAACTATGTGGAAGCAGTAAATGTTCAAAAAGGTGTGGGTTCACTCACACTCTCCATTCAAATATATGAGTATTTTTCTGTGTCCAGCTGCAGTTACTTATTGTCTCTACACACCTGACAGTACACATGTCAATCAAACTTTCAAAATAAAAGCACAGCACACTTGTAAGAAATATCCCTCATTTTTAAAAAGCAAAATGATCTGATCCCGACGGGCCAGAGTGCGAGGTCCCGACCAACGATGCTTGCAGCTTTAATTTCTTCCTCTTTTCTTATTTTATGTTCCAAGTGGTTCATTCATGAAAAATGAGGAAGACTATTAGGAAAATATATAATATAGTTATACAGTAATACAGTTAGTTACAGTTTTATTTAGAACATTTAAAGCGTTTATATTGAACGTCGTGTCACTTCTGTTCTCTCAGTAATAAGATGTCACATATATACGTTAATCAGTGTTGGAGCAGCAGCTTTCATGCATCAGGTGTTTTTATTTAAACTTATTTCTACACATTACAGGACAGTTACTGAGTCATCCGTCGTTATTGTCTCCTCTAAATGAAGCTGCAGTGAGCGAGGATTCCTCCGTCCGTCTGTGAAGTTGTGTTGATGAATCTACTTCCAGCCTTCTCTCACTGCAGGATAAAAACATGACCCGTCCTCTCTCCTCTGATTGGTTTAGAGCCGTGTCCGTCGCTGCTGCTGCAGAGACACATGGCCGAGCTGCTGAGCATGGACAAAGACATGGCCGCCTCGTTCCTCAACAGCGTCCTGAACCAGCTCAACTGGGCCTTTTCCGAGTTCATCGGCATGATCCAAGAGGTGAGATCAGGAGCAGAAACGCTGCACCTACACATGATGTGGAAACACTGGAATCGACACTGGAAATCAAATAAAACCAGTCAGTTTGAACAACATGAGACTGGAAATATGGAGCCATCACTGGTCCAGTTTTATTTATGTAGAACTTATGTAGAAACTTTGGAAAATCTACCAGAGTTTAGAGTTTGTAATAAATCTTTACTGCAGCAGAAAACCATTTTAATGAAGGAGTTTAGGACGTGATGGATGATTAATGGATTAGTTAATGGTTTTCTCTCTGTTCAATGATCAATAGCAGAGAAATGAGTGAAGCTCTATATTGTCTTTATGATGGAGATACTTTATAATTCTTCATGTTTAGCAGTGAAAGCAGCTCAGCAGAGACTGATGATTTAAGACATGAATTATTGATACATTCTTCACTTTTCTTAAGATTTCACTGTGAACGTGTTTGTCTCTGAAGTTACTGCATATACTGTAGTGTGTACTACATACTGCATATACTGTAGTGTGTACTACATACTGCATACTGTAGTGTGTACTACATACTGCATATACTGTAGTGTGTACTACACACTGCATACTGTAGTGTGTACTACATACTGTAGACTGTAGTGTGTATTACATACTGCATATACTGCAGTGTGTACTACATACTGCATATACTGTAGTGTGTACTACATACTGCATACTGTAGTGTGTATTACATACTGCATATACTGCAGTGTGTACTACATACTGCATACTGCAGTGTGTACTACATACTGCATATACTGTAGTGTGTACTACATACTGCATACTGCAGTGTGTACTACATACTGCATACTGTAGTGTGTACTACATACTGCATACTGTAGTGTGTACTACATACTGCATATACTGTAGTGTGTACTACATACTGCATACTGCAGTGTGTACTACATACTGCATACTGTAGTGTGTACTACATACTGCATATACTGTAGTGTGTACTACATACTGCATACTGCAGTGTGTACTACATACTGCATATACTGTAGTGTGTACTACATACTGCATATACTGTAGTGTGTACTACATACTGCTTTTCACAGTAGTTTACAGTATGAAACTGTTCAGTGCTGATTAGCAGTATGCTAGTTAGCAGTATGCTAGTTAGCAGTATGCTGATTAGCAGTATGCTAGTTAGCAGTATGCCCTGCTGTTCTGCTTCCTCTTCTGCTCTAAAGACAGATGTGTTGTATTTGTGGGTTTTCCTGGTTTTCCTAAAGATGAACATTTACCTGACAGATGAGTAACACCTGTCTGATGATCAGAAGGAACCAGATTCACCTGCATCCTGTCAGAAGAATGAATTGTACAATCACATTAGATAAAAACATGAAGTATTTCTGGCATACTGCAGATTCTGCTGTTGTTAGTGTACTACATGCTACAGTTTGGCTAAATCAGGACGTACTGCTGGTATCGTAACTGGTTTCCAGTGCAGACTCTGTACTGGAAAACAAACTTGGGCCAGTGACACAGAGGTGAGATTTATACTTTACTAGATGTGTTTTCAAACAGTTTGTTCAGTTTTGAGAGATGAAGCCTGACTGGTTGGTTCAGTGGTTAACTTCCTCTCCTCTGATGAAGAGCAGCTGAACATTTGTTCTTCATCACCAAACAGCTGATCTGAAGATAAAGGTAGAGGTCACTGATCCAACAGCAGGACCCTCAGAGAGAGAGAGAGAGAGTCTCCAGTGGATTGAAAGGAGGTTAAAGACGGCTCGGCTGAGGCGAGCTGATAGCCCCGTCTCTCCCCTCGGCCCCCGTTCGCCTCCTCATCATCCTCATCAGCGTCTGAGGGTCGATTCAGTCCACTTTTACAAACTGTTTCCCGCTAATGAGATTATTTTGGGTTTGAGATAAATCCTCAGTAAGACTCCATGAATCATCCCACTTAGCAGCACTTAGTATCCTAATTGATGATATTCCTGTGGGACGCGCTGGTATTTTCCACCCAGCAGCAGTTTATTGTTCCCTCAGTGACGCTCAGCTCTCAGCCTTCACTCCACAGCTCAACTGGGAGCAGCAATAATTGCTTTTCTTGTTATTTTTTTGTGAATCTGGTGTCGGGATTTGATTCAGAACAAACTTTTAAAGGATTTTCATACAAAGTAGAGAAATGTTTGTGACTCTTTAATTAAAGAAAGTTAACTGCAGTCATTTAAAAGCACGTCGCAGTCTTCAGCCTGTACGACGACAATGAAGTAAAAGTATCATTTACTGATCAGCGTGACTGGATTCATGACTTTAGTTCAACAAGGTACCAGGTTAGATTTAACATTAGTCTCTGAGTGATGATGCATGAAGTCTTAATGAAACACTGAGCTAATTAATAAGTTGTTAAACCTTCATTAAAAAGATGAACATGAGCATCTGTACAGTATGACCCGTTGCATTGTGGGATTGTTTGCAGAACTCTATAAAGAGCTGAAATTCAGACACTCAAATAAAACGTGAGTCAGTAATTATAATATAATCTGATGGATCAGCTGGTCGTCATAGTGACTGATTGATAAACAGAATTATTGATCAGAAAACAAAGAGTTTTAGGACTGATCTCACCTGAAGCTGCGTGTCAGAGTGGTTTTATTTATGACTTCTATTCATTTGTCTTGTTTTTTACTCTCTGCTCTCCATCAGATCCAGCAGGCAGCCGAGCGTCCAGAGAGGAACTTTGTGGACACTCGTCAGCTGAAGGTGATCAATAAGACTTCTAGTTAATGAGCTGAACACAACATGAACATGATGATGTTTGTCATCTTTTTAATAACATATAATATAATAAAGTCAGCTGCTGTGATTGGATAGATGCAGCGTTGTTTAACATAAAGAACAGTTTCTAATCTGCAGTGTTTGTATTATTATTGCTGCTGATCTGTCTGAAAGAGACAAAAGACAAGGAAGAAAATACTGACCATTAATATATCAATGAATCAATTAGTTGATCACAAAAATGTCCTTGATAATCAAAAAATGTTAAAACATTCACAGTTTCTTGTCAAAATGTGAAGATTTGCTGCTTTTCTCTGTTTTATATCAGAGTGAAATGAAGGCATCAACACAGGAAACTGAGCTGGAACATCTTCCCTCTTAACGATGTCGACATTTAAATTAATGCTTTTTAAAAATGTAGAAAAGAAACATTCTGCAGGACTGAGACAGTAATCACAGTTAAGTCTGGTTCAGACTTTCCACTGTTTTATTAACTAAAAGATTACTCAGTTAATCATAAAATAATTGAACTCTAAGAAGAAAAAGAATAAGTGAGGTCGTCAGTTCTTCAGGACTTGTTAATCAAACACAAGTAAATAAGAATACGAACCAATAAGACGTAATGAAAAACAACCGAACAGAATTTCTCCTTGTTAAAGACGTGTTCAGTGATGCTTCTGCGTCTCAGCTGCTCCGTTGTGTTTCTGCTGCAGGTGTGTGCGACGTGCTTCGACCTGTCGGTCAGTCTGCTGCGTGTGCTGGAGATGACCGTCACTCTGGTTCCAGAGATCTTCCTGGACTGGTCGAGGCCGTCTGCAGAGCTGCTGCTCAGACGACTGGCTCAGGTGATCCGCAGCACTCAAGAGATGATGTAGAGTCCCGCTGGAGAGGATGCTCGTCATAGAGAGATAATCATTTACATTGTCAGAAATTCTTAAACTCACTAATTAGCTTGTTACATTTATTTATTTAATCTGTTCACAAACTGAAGTGAAAAATGTCCCAGTTCCTCTAAATCCTCCTCGTCTCCTCTGAGACACATTAAAGGACCAGAACGTCCTCGAGCTGCAGGACGAGAGGAAGCAGACTGACTGAATGAAGCTGTAATAATTATTACCTGCAGGTGGTTCATGCTATCAGTCTACCTGCAGCTCAGAGCTACAGTCACTCTGACACGTTACCAGTCTGACTGGTATGAGTAATAATACCAGTGAGACAGAAGCAAAGTCTGACTGGATGGGAACCAGTTTGAGTAATAAATGAAAGTTTGATGTGTTTGTCTGCAGCTGCTGAACCAAGTTTTAAACAGAGTGACAGCAGAGAAGAACCTGTTTGATCGAGTCGTCAACCTGAGACTGCCAGGTACACACACACACACACACACACACACACACACACACACACACACACACACATATACACACACACATACACACACACATACACACACACACACACACACACACACACACACACACACACACACACACACACACACATATACACACACATAGAAACATGGTCAGAGACGATGGACACATGTAATAACCAGGTAACCTGATAATAAAGAGGTAATTACTACAGTAATAAGCAGGTAACCTGATAATAAAGAGGTAATTACTACAGTAATAACAGGTAACCTGATAATAAAGAGGTAATTACTACAGTAATAAGCAGGTAACCTGATAGTAAAGAGGTAATTACTACAGTAATAACAGGTAACCTGATAATAAAGAGGTAATTACTACAGTAATAAGCAGGTAACCTGATAATAAAGAGGTAATTACTACAGTAGTAACAGGTAACCTGATAATAAAGAGGTAATTACTACAGTAATAACAGGTAACCTTATAATAAAGAGGTAATTACTACAGTAATAAGCAGGTAACCTGATAATAAAGAGGTAATTACTACAGTAATAACAGGTAACCTGATAGTAAAGAGGTAATTACTACGGTAATAACAGGTAACCTGATAGTAAAGAGGTAATTACTACAGTAATAAGCAGGTAACCTGATAATAAAGAGGTGATTACTACAGTAATAACGGGTAACCTGATAATAAAGAGGTGATTACTACAGTAATAACGGGTAACCTGATAATAAAGAGGTAATTACTACAGTAATAACAGGTAACCTGATAATAAAGAGGTAATTACTACAGTAATAACGGGTAACCTGATAATAAAGAGGTGATTACTACAGTAATAACGGGTAACCTGATAATAAAGAGGTAATTACTACAGTAATAAGGGGTAACCTGATAATAAAGAGGTAATTACTACAGTAATAACAGGTAACCTGATAATAAAGAGGTGATTACTACAGTAATAACAGGTAACCTGATAATAAAGAGGTGATTACTACAGTAATAACGGGTAACCTGATAATAAAGAGGTAATTACTACAGTAATAACGGGTAACCTGATAATAAAGAGGTAATTACTACAGTAATAAGCAGGTATCAGCTTGGTATTAACTACAGCTATATTCTGCTAATATTAGAGAGAAAAGTTACCAACAGTTTATAAAGTAGAGAAAAATAAAACCACATAGAAGTGTTCAGTAAAAGCACAGTAACACGTAGGAAACAACACACTGACCTGCTGACAATAATCAGCTTCTATCAGCATCATATTCTGATGACAGATGGTAATATGTCGACATTAATGCAGTAATTCCCTCATAATCACATCGAGATAATAAAGCTTCATGTTGTAAATAGTCTGTCTGCTGATTTGACAGTAAATGAGCTTAATGAACATCAGCTGATGACTCAGTAAATATCCAGATATTATTATAAACTCTTTATTATTGTAAACATTTCACATTTTCTTTATATAATGTCACTTTATATTTAATATATAAGAGATTCTCTGGATTGATTCATTGGAATTGGAACATTTCCTGTATAATAAGTCTATAATTTACAGATTTCCTTCTAAAAATGTTCTTTAAGTTTCAGTTACAGACCAGTTAATGAATAGGAATTGTAAGAAAGGATGAAACACATTAAAGAAAGGCCACCTGCTGAGATCTGGGACCAGTTAAACCAGTGAGTCAGTCACACAGGAAGAAAAATCTGATTGTGCAGATTTCTTGCTGAGAAAGTTATTATTCTGCTTCTGATGGCGCCGTGCGGCTCCTCTGAAGATCTGCTGTTCAAGGTGTTTCTGGCAGATGAAGGTTTGAAGAGTGTGAAAGATAATCTGCCCTGCAGCCGTCGGTTGAGAGGAAGGAAGAAGGATTGATGATGCAGAAGCTTTGTGACAGTTCACTGTGATATCACTGAGGCCTGCTGCTGAACATGATGGAGGAAATATGTTACCGATCAATTAAAAAATTAGCTGGATGTTCACGATGACTTATAGACAATTAACTGAGTCATCATGTGACCAACAGATCACTATAAACACCATCTGCACATCTTCATCAACCCTTCTTCAAAATGACTACATATAAAATACCATTACTCTCAATAACATATATACATATATACATATAAACTCATATATATACATATAAACTCACATATATACATATAAACTCACATTTATATACATATATACATATAAACTCACATATATATACATATATACATATAAACTCACAGTCATCAATGAGTAAAAAAGTTTCGTCTTTCAGTTCAGAAACAAAAACTCTTCTTTCAGCCTCATCGTTCAGACTAAAAAGTTTATTTACATCATTTCCAGTATTTGACATTAATGAAAAAACATCTGCATATATATTTATATATATACACACACATACATACATACATACATACATACATACATACATACATACATACATACATACATATATGTATGTATGTAAACTTAGCACAAAAAGTAAGGAAATTAGTGTTTGGTAGATTATTTCTTTGTTGTAACAATGCTTCTTGGCAATCGGGTGCCTGATTGGCAGCACCTGTGAGCGTGGGCCCTGCTACAGTGGTCAGTAGGTGGCTGACTTGTGACAAATGCTGGTTGAAGAATGGGACGCCATCCCACAGCAGTGTGTGACCAGGCTGGTGACCAGCATGAGGAGGAGGTGCCAGGCTGTTGTGGCTGTGTATGGTTCTTCCACACGCTACTGAGGCTCCTGTTTGTTAAATGAATAAATTGTTAAATTGCCAATATGTCTTCAAACTTCAATCATCCAATCCACCAAACACCAAACAAGAGTCAATGGCAGAATAAGCTGTTTGGCATTGGCAGAGAAGATTTGGCAAATTTTTCATGGGTGCAACCCACATCCCCTATCCACCTACATGAACCCCCACTGCCAGAAATCTAGGAGTACTGTTTGATTCAGATTTAAGTTTCAAACCACACATTAAAATGTTGTCCAGTCCTGCTTGCTGCAAATAAGAACCATTTCTAGAACTAAGCCAATGCTCTCCCACTCTGACCTTGAACAAATCATCCACGCTTTCATTTTCTCCAGACTAGATTACTGTAACTCTCCTTTCCAGCATAAAACAAAAATCCCTCTCAGCAGCAGTTCGGCTTCTTACTGGTTTAAACAGATCACATCACCCCGATCCTGGCTCATCTCCATTGGCTCCTTGTTCATTTTACAATTGATTTTAAGATTTTACTGATCACTTTTAAAGCTTGTCTGGGTCTGGCTCTAAGCTACATAACAGAAATACTGACCCTGTACGAGGCAGCCTGCAGCCTTAGATCCTCAGGCGGGGCCCTTCTGGCTGTTTTAAAGTCGAGGTTTAAATCTAAAGGTGATCGTGCTTTTGCCATCAGGGCCCCTCGGCTTTGGAACAACCTGCCTGAGGAGATAAGGCTGCAGAATCAGTAACTTCTTTTGAATCACTTCTTAAAACCCATTTTTACAGACTCGCTTTTATTTAATGTCGTCTTTCGAGCATCTTTGTATTGTCTTTTAATCTTTTTATCATCTCTCTATTGTGATTCTGTTGTTTTTTTGTGTTGTGTCTTTGCTTTGCATTGTGCTACTTTTGCTTTGTCTGTCAAAGCACTTTGTAAACTCTGTTTTTAAAGATGCTATATAAATAAAGATATTATTATTATTGTACTCAGCTCTGCTGCTCATCCCATTAATGCATGTTTCTTACAAATGTGGCACCATTTAAAAGAGAAATAAACAGGCTTTCCAACGGTATAAGATCTATTGCCAAGAAACATTGTTACAACAAAGAAATAATCTACCAAACACTAGTTTCTTTACTTTTTGTGCTATGTGTTATATATATATATATATATGTGTATATAACACATCCGTCTCTGAGCTAAATGTCCATGTTGATCAGCTACCTGAAGTCGTCAGTGCAGGATGTGTGTTTGTGCTGCAGGTCTGGAGAGTGTGGACCACTACCCCATCCTGGTCGCTGTTACTGGCATCCTGGTTCGAATCCTGGTGGACGGAGACAGACAGGGGTAGGACAGGTTTTCTTTTACCCATAATGCACCTGAGCTGTGTGCTTTTATCCAGCTGCTTCTCTGCTGAGGGGAACCTTCACAGCAACATTCAGCTCTTTTGGTTGTTGGTTGCAGCAACAAGCTCTTCGTTACATGTTTCTGGTGACTTTTCTCTATTTTTGTTAACACTTTATTTTGCAGGTCCTTTAATTTTATAGTCATTTACAGGTATTTAACAGGTAATGTTTGGGACATTTTACAGAGAGGTGGTGCAGTTTGGTATCAATTATTTTAAAAACTGAAGTGTTAAGTTGGTTTAATTGGTGCCGATTCATTATATTTGGGTTCATACGTTGTTAATTTGTAAAAATTCTTATAAATGACACTTATTTGTGTCTTTAATGAGCAGGTTTCCTGTCCTGACGATGAGCAGTTACACAGCAGCTACTACACACTGTCAGTTAAAGAGTCTCATTTATGAAGAATTCTGCAAATTAACAACTACATGAGCCTAAATATAACGAGTGGGCGCGTAACAAATGGCTCCATCATTTCTGTAAAATGTCCTGAAAATTAACTGTTAAATACCTTCAAATTATTCAGAACATTTCCAGGAAAGGACTGTAAAATGAAAGGATCTGTAATAGACTTTTCTGCAGCCGTCCCTCTGCTGTGCGTTTTGGAAATGTTCCTGAGTTTGTGTGCCGTGTATAATGTGTGAGCGTCATGCAGCCGACGCTGAAGGCTTTTCATCAACATGTGATTGAGCTTTAATTAACACGGCCGTCCCTCCAGTGACACGGCTGTGAGGAAGAATAACTCTCCCGCCAAATTACAGTGTGAAGGTCTGCTGACAGTCTGTGCCGATAATAAATCAGCTTTGTTCAAATGAGTTTTGGGAAATGTCCCCTTTAGGCCACCCGTACTTTGAAGTGTGCGCTCTCATGGCGCTGTGCGGTGCATTATTTGGATTAAAGCATCTTCAGAACTGTGTTTAACGGCATCCTGATGTGGCTGAAGGGTGTTTGTCTGCGTGGTTAACGGGATAACTGGGTTCCAGCGACGTTTTAGCCTCGTTTCACTGCTTCAGAGGCGTCAAAGAGACACTTTGGTTTCACACATAAACACACTCACACACTCATATTCCAGGGTGTTGATGAGCTGCAAGTTTGGAGGAAATTGAATTACCAGACGGTAAAAGCTCCGGTTGGTGCCAAAGGAACCACCGACTGACAGGAAACGCTGGCGCATTTTGAGACTGAATCTTTTCTCTCAACTCATTTGCTGTTTGTCACATGATGTGAGACTGAGACACCAGAGTCGTCCTGGGTTTATATTCTTCAGCATGATAGTTTGTCCACTGATTGTCATTCCTATTTGCTCACATCGTATTTGAAGCTGGATGTTAATTGATTATGTATTTATTGGAAGTTGAAAACGGAGCTACAACCAATAATCGATTAACGGACAGAAAATTAATCATTAACTAATCTAATCTTGTTTTTGGTTAATTAAAAATGTCAAATATTTGCTGGTTTCAGATTCTTATTGGTGAAGATTTAAAGTAGAATTGTTTTGATTTTCTATATTTTTCTTCATGTTTGGATCCAAACCAACAATGAACTGATCTACTAACCAGTATTGTGTTTGTATCAAAGCTGATAATTCTGATTAAAAACCCGTCACCGCTGCACTGGGTCACATGTTCCTTCATCACGTTAGTTTGACTAATAACAGCATCACGTTTTCAGTCTCCAGAGAGTAGTTCTGTGTACGGCAGACGCTACTGAGCATGTGCAGGAACACGCTTCTGTTTACAACCTCTGACTTTATAAAACATTATACTTTTGTCAAAGAACTTCAGTATAAAGTCAGAGGTTGTTTAACTGCAGCACAACAAGCTGTAAACAGAAGCGTGTTCCTGCACATGCTCAGTAGCGTCAGCCGTACACAGAACTACTCTCTGGAGACTGAAAACGTGACGCTGTTATTAGTCTTTGGAGCCGTTTCTAAAAACATATTTATCATTGAAAGGTTTTCTTTGTTGTTAATGACAGTAAACTGATTGTCTTTGAGTTCTGGACTGTTGGACGAACATAAAAAGATATGAAGACGTCAACTCTTAAATTCTAACAAACATTTTGTACAATTTCCTGACATTCAATAGATAATCTGCTGTGATCACTGTGGTTTTACTGGTGAACCTTATTTCCTGCGGTGGCTTTGAGCGAATGAGGAGACGATACTGAGATGAGACAGAAGCTGTCAGGTGAAAGTAACATGAGACGGACACGTGGACGTAAAGAGACGCAGGTCTGAAAGCGACTGACACTGACAGCACTTAAAGATGTTTGTTGTGTCAGTTAATCAGCTGTAAGTGAATGTTTCTGTTGTCATTTTTAGTGAAACTGTCTCTTCGGGTCTCCCTCTCTGTCCGTCGCGCCTCCAGCTGGCTTCACTCTTCCTCTCTGTTCTCTCGCCGTTCGTCAGGAAATTGACTGGTTGTCTCTGCATGTCCCCCCCCCCCCACCCCCCCAGCCGGTTAATATGTGAGCCTCAGCACTTAATAATTCTCCTCCTTCTATAAAAGCTCTGTCAGTCGGGCTCATCCTGGACGTCGCTCAGCCAGTCACAGATTAATGGCGGTGAGTGATGTGACTGTAATGGGCTGCAGGCACTGATGTTACAGGCTGATAGGATCCCCTCATTTACTTCCTGTAACTACACAGGATGGATGAGAGGAAACGTCACGCACGCTTCCATGTTTAAACACCAGCAGAGAGACAACAGAACAGTAAGAAATCAGTGTGAAAAGTGTCTCCTGTTGTCTGAGATATAAATGAATCATGTGACTGAAAACATCAGATCTGTGTGGAGCGATGATGATGATGAGGAGACTGTAACCTTCCTCACATCAATGCATGAAACTAACAGAAATGTCATATTTCCATCATGTTTTCCATCGTTTCAGCTTTGACTGTCTCTCTCTTAATGACGTCGTCTCGTCGCGTCTCTTCTTCTGTGACGGTTGAACGGCAGCGACTGGAGAATTAGCGCCACCTGCTGTTTATCTGCTAATATTCACACAGCAGCAGTGGATGGAAACAAACATTCAGGACATTTTGTTTTGCTGATATTCAGGAAATGACTGACTTGTCTGCCAACTGAAAAGATGCTAAAAGGAGCAAATTTACTGCTCGTCCGACTGTCCGATCATGTCTGTAGTCAAAGATGTGTGCGCACCAGATTAGCCAAATATAATGATTATAACTAGAGCTGATCAGAGCTGATCCTAATGATCAGTATCAGCTGTAATAAAGCTGATCAGATGTTACAGCCGCTCTCCTCCACAGAGCAGCACGTCGCTGCACATCAGAGTCAACATCAGAGGAGAAAAGCTGCAGCTTCTCACGCTGAGCGTCACTTTCAGCTCATATCAACCTTCGTTCTGTGAGTCGCCTGATGACAAAACGAAACCAGTCCGTTGTTGGTTTGTGTGTCTGCACTCGACCGAAGATCCTCTGTGAGGGAAGACGCTTCACTCTGTAACACCACTGGACGATCGGAGTGTTTCTGTAGTTCCAACAGAGTGAGACGTCTTCTCTCTAGAGGATCAGGAGTTATATTCTCAGATCAATACCTTACACTGATTAGTCAATAGTTTGACACCAGGACCTTCAGGACTGGTTTATATCTGTATCATTACTCAGATATGAGTGTGAGGGAGAATTAAATGTGTGTTGTAGTTTGAGCACTCTGTCATTTAGGTAACTATCAGGCTTAATATAGATACTATAATATTTAAAGAACATCCGTAGTTTTTACATTTCCTCTCAGGAAAAGAGACGTGATGTTGACATTCTGTGTTGGTGCCACCTTCTGCTGCTGTTTACTGTGAACCACACTGCATTGAAGCAGTCACTGTATGATTGACTGCTCATGAAAAATGCTTCGTAAATATTCAGCTGCAGTGGACATTTTCCACTCTAACAAATGAGGCGGTGCAGTAGCTGTGGTCCAAAACCTCCACCGCCACACCGGCTGAACACAGTTCTCCCGACAGCACAGCTCACAGCAAAGGATGAGGCAGGAAAAGGGACTGCAGAGAAGTTGAATTTGTGTCACATTCTGTCTACAAATGATCACAAAACACCCAAATATATGAATCCATGCTTGTGTCTTAGTCCAGGTAGGAGCTGTGAAACTAAATGTAATAAACTGTAGATGTAGAAGAGAAGCCAAAGATCATAAGAAGAAGAAGAAGAAAGCAGCCAGATGTGATGATTCTGAGGCTGAAGCTGTTTAATAGAATCTGTTTTCATGTTAAAGAGATTCGTTCATACTGTCAAACAATATTTACTCCTTGTTGCTGAGTCAGATGTTCAGATTGATTCCTCTGTCATGTCTTTAAGTTACACTGAGACACACTGAGTCTCAGACTGTCTCAGTTTATCTCAGTGTGTCTCAGTGTGTCTCAGTGTGTCTCAATGTGTCTCAGTCTGTCTCAGTGTGTCTCAGTGTGTCTCAGTGTATCTCAATGTGTCTCAGTGTGTCTCAGTGTATCTCAGTGTGTCTCAGTGTGTCTCAGTGTGTCTCAGTGTATCTCAGTGTGTCTCAGTGTGTCTCAGTGTGTCTCAGTGTGTCTCAGTGTATCTCAGTGTGTCTCAGTGTGTCTCAGTGTATCTCAGTGTATCTCAGTGTGTCTCAGTGTGTCTCAGTGTATCTCAGTGTGTCTCAGTGTATCTCAGTGTGTCTCAGTGTGTCTCAGTGTGTCTCAGTGTATCTCAGTGTGTCTCAGTGTATCTCAGTGTGTCTCAGTGTGTCTCAGTGTATCTCAGTGTGTCTCAGTGTGTCTCAGTGTATCTCAGTGTGTCTCAGTGTATCTCAGTGTGTCTCAGTGTGTCTCAGTATGTCTCAGTGTGTCTCAGTGTGTCTCAGTGTATCTCAATGTGTCTCAGTGTGTCTCAGTATGTCTCAGTGTGTCTCAGTGTGTCTCAGTGTATCTCAATGTGTCTCAGTGTGTCTCAGTGTATCTCAGTGTGTCTCATTGTGTCTCAGTGTATCTCAGTGTGTCTCAGTGTATCTCAATGTGTCTCAGTGTGTCTCAGTGTGTCTCAGTGTATCTCATTGTGTCTCAGTGTGTCTCAGTGTGTCTCAGTGTATCTCAATGTGTCTCAGTGTGTCTCAGTATGTCTCAGTGTGTCTCAGTGTATCTCATTGTGTCTCAGTATGTCTCAGTGTATCTCAGTGTGTCTCAGTGTATCTCATTGTGTCTCAGTATGTCTCAGTGTGTCTCAGTGTATCTCAATGTGTCTCAGTGTGTCTCAGTATGTCTCAGTGTGTCTCAGTGTGTCTCAGTGTGTCTCATTGTGTCTCAGTGTGTCTCAGTGTGTCTCAGTGTATCTCAATGTGTCTCAGTGTGTCTCAGTGTGTCTCAGTGTGTCTCAGTGTATCTCAGTGTGTCTCAGTGTATCTCAGTGTGTCTCAGTGTATCTCAGTGTGTCTCAATGTGTCTCAGTGTGTCTCAGTGTGTCTCAGTGTGTCTCAGTGTGTCTCAGTGTATCTCAGTGTATCTCAGTGTGTCTCAGTGTATCTCAGTGTGTCTCAGTGTGTCTCAGTATGTCTCAGTGTGTCTCAGTGTGTCTCAGTGTATCTCAATGTGTCTCAGTGTGTCTCAGTGTATCTCAGTGTGTCTCATTGTGTCTCAGTGTATCTCAGTGTGTCTCAATGTGTCTCAGTCAGTCTCAGTGTGTCTCAGTGTGTCTCAGTGTGTCTCAGTGTGTCTCAGTGTGTCTCAGTGTGTCTCAATGTGTCTCAATGTGTCTCAGTGTGTCTCAGTGTGTCTCAGTGTATCTCAGTGTGTCTCATTGTGTCTCAGTCAGTCTCAGTGTGTCTCAGTGTATCTCAGTGTGTCTCAGTGTGTCTCAGTCAGTCTCAGTCTGTCTCAGTGTGTCTCAGTGTATCTCAGCACTTCTGTTGCCTAATTGGACATTAGGGGAAATACACTGAGTTGAAACTGATGGTTGTTGGTGTGTGTGTGCTGTTAGTGTGTTAAAGGAAGTCCTGTCAGTGTTGTGAGTGTTGACTGATCTCGTCGGGTCGTCGTGCAGTTTGAGTTTCTTTCCTTCCTGTTCGGTCTCTTCTCTGTATACATCATGTGTGGCCTCTTTCTGTCATCTCTTCTGTTCAAGCAATCGACTGACTTTTGTCTTTTATCAGAGAACATACAGCAATAACTGTCTTGTTGATGTATATTCGTGCATAAATAGACTCTCACACTCATTAATTTGAATGTTGGTGGTATTTTTTCTTTCATGTTGTCACCTCGTCCACTCCTGTCACCAGTCTGTACTGTCTGTACTGCCAAATATCTGTTTTAATCAGTTTAAACGCCAAATATACACCTGCTGTATGCTGAAAAAAGCCACTAAAGCCATCTGTTAGCCAGCAGCTCAGAGGACATTAAAGCATTTAACATTTGCTTTAAAGGGACAACAGACAGTCATAAACAGGATTTACAATGACACAGAGTTTATTTTAATAAAAGCAGCTCTGTAATTCTTGTGCAGTTCACTCAGTCAAAAACAAAAACATACTTAAATTATTTAAAAGTTGTTATTTGACGTTTTCTGTAACTTTAAATGTTTTGCACAGAAACATCACACGTCTTTTTACATATTAAAGAGGAAGAAACACTGATGACTGATGGTCTCATCAGAAGCGTCCGCAGTAGAAGTTGTGATGAAGATGTTTGCAGAGTGTTGTGGAGCAGAACGCTGCAGTGATGTGATGCCACAGGAAGGCTCGCTGCACATTAACGGACTCTGGTGTGACCAGTGACGTCATAATAAAGGCAAAGACTCGCTGGTCCTGGTTATGTCATCATGTGGAGATGATTCTGCATGATTACAGCAGCAGTGGTTGGTTGTTGGTGTCGGTGCAGTTTGAAATGATGTGTTGTGATTACAGATGTTTCCTCTGTTTTATATCCTGTTTCATCTGCAGACTCGTGACACTGAGTTGTCTTTAATGTGTTTAATGAGTTTAGTTTTTGGAGGCTGTGGTTCATGAGTCAGCACTTTTTGCTGGAAGTGTCTCAGTCCTTCTCTGCCAATGGATGTCTTCTGCAGGACTTACAGCCCACGTTGTGCTTTTTCTTCATGTTAATTTGTTCTTTAAAAGTAAAGTTTGACTAAATGTGACCGTGTTCTTGTCTTCTCAAGTGTCTTATCCTAAAATCTGAGCTGAATCATCAGAGTTACTTCAGATATCAGCCGACGTGCTGCTGAAAAACACCATGATTTTATTATTTTAACACCTTTAACCGCAGAGACGCTGGCTGATCCATCATCACAGTCACACGCGCCATAGTTGATCAGATTTTATTAAGAACACCAACAAATAGATAGATAGATATTACTTTATAATAGTATATATATATATATATATATACTATATATAATATAGTTTATAGAGTCTCATTCAGACTGGATAAACAACACAGTGTGCTCTGCAGGATATCAGGATCTGAGCCTCGTTTCATGATCAGTCTTCGAGGTTCAGAGCGTTTCTATGACTGTACATTTTAAAGTCACCTGTATGACTGTGAGATGTTCTGTTTACTGAAGGTACAGACTGTTGTAAACAACACAAATACATGTTTTATGCTTGAAATAGTTGAACAGGAAGCTTCTGTTCCTGGGTGGAAGCCAGTTCAAGAAAGTAAACTTTTAATGAAGCTGCTGAAGATTCAAACTAAAGTGAAGCAGTTTGATGAAGATGCGTCATTCGGTCATCATGTCTGTATCAGACAAGTGTGAAGTAAACAACATACAGACCATAAATAGACAGAAAAGAGAAGATACAGAAACCTGAATATATACCAGCGAGGAAGTCACGTTTCAGGCAGAAGAGATGAAGATATAATTTAAGCAGAGGAAGAGGAGGAAGAGGAGGAAGATGACGACACAAACTGGCAGATTCATTGTTTGTGTGTGTTGGTTTAGTTTTACTTTCTAATTTAAACATCAGCATCACTCGTTTTACATCCAAGATCATCAGTGTTCATGAAAAAGAGACTTAAATTGAACAAAAACAATGAAAACTTGAATAAAAAGTTGTTTTTGGTTCCTTCTGCAGCTTCTTCACATGTTCTCAGTGTCCTCCGAGTGATGAGGAGTCATCTCTAAAAGCATCTTCACTACCGAGTTCTGGTAAACATATTTTAAACTTACAAAGGTTTGTAAGATGGATTTGATCTATTTAGCCTTGAGATGCTTTTGGGAAACAAAGATGAAGCCAGAAATCACCACAAGAGAAAGATGAAGAGTCAAAACTCATCTTCCTCCTCAGAGTCACGACTGAACACAGACACGAAACCGTCGTCTCTGATGTCATCAACAATAAACCTCCATTAATCCACTGAGAAACCAGAGAAAACAGAAGCTGAGAATCATCTTCAGTATGATCAGTGATAGTTGTCTGAACATCATGTGACACAGCTGACAGCTGAGTCACATGACTTTAACAAAGACTGTTTGACTAAATGTGAACTAATCAGGTGTGAAAACGTGTGTGAAAGAGAACAGCAGCTCCGACCTGCAGCTGACGTTCCAACAGACCATCTGATCAGCTTTAACGGGTCTTTTATTTGTTTCTGTCGTCATGTTGATTGAAACAGTATATATATATACGTTGCTGTTAGCATGTTTCCATCCTGAGCGGATTAAATAGAAAAAATGAGCCACAGACAGAGAAGTGAGACTCACCTCATCTCCTCTATATGACACATACAGTAGATTCCTAACAGCTGCACAATCTGCTGTGTGAAAGTTTAATACTGTACTTTAACTACAAAGTACCGGAACAAATAGATCAATAAAACGCCTGTGACTGTTATTCAGGCCAGATTCTCTCTTTTAAAGCACTTAAGAGGAAATTGAAGGAAAGCATTAGTGTGTATGTAATGGAGCTTTTTAGATTGTTCTCACAGCAACATCATGAACACACATTAGTTTAGTGGCCTGTGATCCAATCCATCAAGGACTCTTCTTTAGTCTCCCCTGAACCTCACTGCTGCCATTACTGTGTCCTCACATTATGGGATGTATTGACCAGTGCCTATAGAACACATCAGCATACATCCTGCTGACGCCATGAGGAACGATGCAAAACAACAAACAACAAAATAAAAACAAACAAAAAAGAGATGCAGGGATTTCTGACAGAGAGGTGAAAGAGATAAAAGATGAAAGAGTGAGTAAGCTGTGCTGTGATGCAACCTGCGTCTCCTCCTACTGGGCATGTGCAGAGGACAGACGAGCAGGTCAGCCACAGAAAACCAGCGAAGAAGAAACGGTGTTCTGTATCTTCACATCTACACACTCCGGAGGAGGTTTTAGAAAAGTAGAGAAATAAGAGAAGAGATGTGTTTCTGAATTTAGCAGCTGCTGAACCACAGTGACGATCTTTTCAGAGAGGAAACCTCCAAAAGAAACACTGGAGGTGACACAGAAACAGAGCAGCAGGTCTTTGAAGGAAGTAGAAACTGAAGAAGTTTGTCCACCTAAAATAAAAATGTGTCTCCAGTCTGAATAACCGACAGCACCTGCGAACACACGTGAAGAAGACACATCACAGTCTGACGTCTACAGTGTTTTAGTCATGAAAGGGTTCAGATGGATTTCCATAAAGAACATTTGGAGACTCCATGTTTTTCCTGACAGCTGATGGAGTTAATGAGGTCAGACAGTCTCCAGTAGAGGCTGAAGACAGCAGCCTTTCATGTTTTTATTGGAAACGATAGTGAAGCTATGAAAACTCATGAAAACTCAATCAGACAGCAAATTTAACGAGAATTCTAACAAATGTGGAAAAACTGGATTCCATGAACAAGAACTGGAGCGAAGGCAGGAATGCTGTTAGCTGTGTGAGCATAGACTGTAAAAAAATATGGACGTAGTCACCGTGACGTCACCTGTTGGTTTGTGAACTGCCGTTCTGAAGCCTCGTGTAGCGCGTAGCGTGTAGAGTGTAGCGGTTTGACCGTCGCCATCTTGGATTTGGCCGTCGCCATCTTGGATTTGGCCGTCGCCATGTTTGATTTTCGGAGCCAGAAGTGACCATATTTGGACGAGAGGGTGGAGCTGACCATAGCGCTAGCTGTTAGCATGGTTAGCACAGTGCATTTACAATCTATGATTAACAGTGATCATGATAATGCTAATGCTAATTCTTGCTAGCGAAAAACAGGCCTAAAACCGTTAAAACAAAATGTACTCACTGGAAAAACTGATCATCCGACTCATTGATGGATCTTTTATTACAACCAAACTCTGAACAAGACTGTTTTTAGGTGATCACAATGTTACAGTTAACTTTAGTGAACTGAACACATTGTGTAATAGCAGCGGCTACGTTATGAAAGCAACGTTGTCACCATGGTAGCAACTTGTCAATCACAACATGTAGCCACGCCCAAAAGCTGCTTTATCATCTAATTTACTCTAAATGGGACCATAATTTACAAAATGAACATCATGCTGTATTGAAGAAGACTTGAAAGTAGTGATTGAGATCATAAACTCAGTAGGAAACAGAAGTAGGGTCATTTTCTCAAAGACTTCCATACAGTCAGACTTCTTTTTGCAGCCAGTGGAGTCGCCCCCTGATGGCCGATAGAATGCAGCCCCGGAGGTTGCCGCTTGTGTGTGAGGCTCAGCGGTGCTTCCAGCTACATGCTAACGTCAGCAGCCGACCCGTCTGATGAAACGTAATGTTCTTCATGTCTGCACCTCAGATATTCACAACGGCTCCTCTTGTCTTTCTGCCTTTTGGGTTATTTAACATTTTAGCATAAAAACAACTTGTTGTCTGTTTGTCTTGACTTAATGTTTCCACCTGAGCTCAGCCTATGAGGACGCTCTGTGTGAAAACATCTCAGCAACATGATGAGTAAGTAGCTTGTATTTCGTTAGCATAGTTAGCACGGTTCTGCTGTTGTCTCCGTCAGTGTGTAACATCTTCATCTCTCAGAGGAAAGACAGGAAGTCAGTCTGATGCAAACCAACACATTTATGAAGCTTATACATTTTCAATTTAGAGCTGCAACAATTAGTTAATTGATTAGTTGCCAACTATTAAATTAATCACCAACTATTTTCATAATCAATAAATTGTTTTAAGTAATTTTTTAAAGAAGAAAAAGTCCAAATTCTCTGATTCAGCTTCTTAAATGTGAATATTTTCTGGTTTCTTTAGTTTCTGTGACAGCAAACTGATTAATAGATGATGAAAATAATCTTAATATTCTGCCTCCTCATGTGTGTTAACGAGGTAAACAAAATATTAGCAACACTTTTCAATAACATGCACTATAATGCAGTTCAGCACCACCCACTACCACCTCAACAATAAACATAAACAACAACAAAAACCCCCTAACCTGTAACCATGGTAACTGGGCAGAAAGAAAGATGTGAAACAAAGCTGGAGCCTCACAGTGTTCAGAAGAAACAAGAATAAGACGTGAATTAGATTTTCTGCTGTGAAGAATATGAAGCTAAATGTTAATGAACTTCCTTTCTGTGTGTTTGCTGCTGCAGCTCAGTCCTACACTGATTAAACAGCCTCGAGCTGTGTTCTGAACTCATTTCATGTCCTAATGCATCTCACATGCTGCCTGCGTTCGCTGCGGCCACTCGTGGGTGTTGAAGTGTTTGCATGTAATAAATCAGCGAGAGGCAGCAGGTTTCTCCGGGCCACTTCTGTTCTCCTGCACACCTGTGAACACCTGACATCTGTAGAAATAAAACCTCCTGTTTCCCATCACGCTGCTTCTGTTAACAGCTTCTAACGCTTGACGAGCTGGAAGAACAACGTCAGACCTTTCACCTTCCGTCACTAAAAAACACCGATTACATCTGTGACGGTTAAAGGGTCAGGCTGGTAGCTTAGCAGCATGCTTCCCCACGCAATGAATCCTGCTCACTTCCTCCTGCTGACTGCAGTCAGACCAGAAACATCTTCCTTCATGGTTCCTCTTTAGAAAAGAGGGAAAGTTTAAGATGACGGACCTTCAAGTGAGTCTCCTCTCAGTCTGCTGTCGCTGCACAAATCAAGTCTGTTCCAGAAAACTGCAAATGAAGCTATAAATGTGTTTTTGCCTTTTGGAAAAAC
The DNA here is from genome assembly GCF_914725855.1 of Thunnus albacares. Taxonomy (NCBI): domain Eukaryota; kingdom Metazoa; phylum Chordata; class Actinopteri; order Scombriformes; family Scombridae; genus Thunnus; species Thunnus albacares. Next base: position 898,121 of record NC_058109.1, read on the forward strand.
ACATTAGTTCAACTACACATTGTTGCATAATCATGAAAATATCTGATGAGTCTAAAATAATTCAGTAAGCAGCAGATTTAATTGGAGTAATTTGTCTTTCCACCGTGAGAAAATGCGCTGAGTCATGTTGAGCTGCTGCAGGTCGCAGGACGCTGGCGGCTGCAGCTGCTCTGACGACCTCGCCGTGAATAAAACGTCACAACTACCAGACAAAACAGACTGAAGATAATCTGATCTGTTTGTCTTTGTTGATAAGACTGAAACACAAACATGTCTAGTGATTTAGTGAACTGAAGCATCTGAACTCTGGACTAACAACCAGGCAGGTCGTCTTCTTGATATTTGGGCGGAGAGGAGCTTCTTCCTGTGTTGATGTTCTCACTCTCGCCTCAGACACATCTGACCAATGAGAGGAGAGAACGTTCCTTCTTCCAACTTTACCAACTCATCCGCCTGCAGGTGTTTTATTATTGTTGCTCATGACGTCCTAAAGAATATGATGTTTGAACCCTCCCCGACCCTCATCATGTGTTTGTTCATTATTGCTTCAATCTTTGGTGTTTTATTTTATTAGTTTATTAGTTTATTTGCAGGACGTCCAGCTACAGCTGATTTACAGCCTCCTTTTATTATTAGGCTTTCAATTCTTCTTCTTCTTCTCTCAGTAAATCCATCGTTTTGTTAACTCTTCCTACTCTGAACTGGCTTCTGGCTCTTAATTCCGCATGATGTCTTCCTCCCTTTAACGCTCTCGTGTGCTCTGTGTGGACTCACTCATTTATTTTAATGGTGATCTTTGCCGAGGATTTGATCTGTGTGTCACCCTCGTGCCTCCCTCTGTTCACATCAGGACTATTAACAGCTCTCCTCCTCCTCCCTCCATTATAGTAGAAAATCAATGGTGCTAATTATTGTCCATTACCTCGGGCGGAGAGACATCAGAAGCAGCTCGCAGCCATCCGCAGATTAGATTGAGACCGGGGCTAATTAGCTTAGCAGCTCTGCAGCATGAGAGGCCTGGGCTCCGGGGACCTTGTTTTTTTCCAACCACATGCGCCCCGGCCTGCTGTGATCTTTTTTTATTGCTCTGTGCGATAGCTGGGAGGATTGCTTTCCAATACGTAGTCACGTCCCGATGAGTCTGCTCTCAGAAAAGACGCTGAGAGAACATGTTGAAGGTTCTTCTGAGTCACAAACACATGCTCAGTTAAAGCCACAACATTAGACCTCTGTTATATATGTTGTTCAGTCGTGTTTCCATCAGTAGTTTTATTCAGTAGTGTATTCAAAACTCCCCCGTTGTTTTCACAACCTGCTGGGTCTAACTGTACTCAACATTTACTCAACGTTTACTCAACGTTTACTCAACGTTTACTGAATCTGTGTTTCTCCATAATGACACAACGAGAACCCCCGCCAGGCCAAAAAAATATTTTTTAATATTTGAAATCGACAGCGTTTGGGAGTCTCTGAGCAGCGCTGCTCCGGTACGCTAGTCAACCTCTGTGTCATTGCCTGGGAAACCACTGGTCGCGCGGCTCCGTTAAGGAGTATGTAGTATCGTAGCGAGCGGGAAAGAGCGAGGGGCGGAGAAGTGACGGTGGATGCGAACGGAGCAGAGGAAAAGATTAGTAGTAAGTTGTCAGTCTGGCAGTAAATGTACAGCACAGACTACAGTGTGTCAGTTAATGAATGCTAAAAAGTCACGTCTGTTGTTTCCCCAAATGCTGGAAAAGTGAAGAAGGTTAGCAACAATGGGCTAGCATAGGATGCTAAACAGAGAAATACAGAACAGAGAAATGTGTGGCTGCTGAGTTTACTGTGCACTCTGTCCCGTTACTGGTCCTAACTGCAGAAGCTGGTTGTTTAACAATGAAAACAACAACTCCCATGATGCCATGCTACATCACACTCTGTCTCTTGTTATTTGAAATATCTCAACATCTGTCAGATGGATTATTACAACGTTTACAGCAGACATTCAGAGTCACCAGAGGAAACATTCGGTCATCCTGTGAGGTTTCCTCTGGCGCCACCAGCAGGTCAACATTATAATCTGCTTTATGACTGAACATCATGGATGATGCTGCGTTCAAAGACGTTCATTCCTATGAAAGTTGCTCAGAGCATGCTCAGTAGAGACTTCTGGTTAATTTAATCATGCAGCTTTTCTAAATGTTATTTGACTGAATGGATCAAACTCTGATAATAAAACAAGTCAGAAACATTTATTGACCTTTTTACAGTCGTTTCCTTCTTTAGTGATCGTTTGTGTTGGAAAGATGTTTTTAGGACCAGCGAGCATCATGTGACGGACGTCGTTATTACGCGGTTTGACCAAAGCGATGCTGCTCCTGGACAAGATGATTAATCACCAACTATTCTGATAATCAATTAAATCATTTTGAGTCATTTCTTCAAGAAAAGCTTCTAAAATTCTCTGATTCCAGCTTCTTAAATATGAATATTGATATATTTTATATCTTTGGGAAACAACGACGGACATTTTTAAGACCAAACGACTAAAACTGATTAATTGAGAAAATATTTGACAGATAATTGATAATGAAAATAATCATTAGTTGCAGCCTGAATAGATTCAGTCTGATGTACATGTTGAGGTTTATCATCTCCTCTCTGCATGATGTTCATCTGCTGACTCATCACATACCAGCTTCATCACCGCTGACCTGCGTTACTTCATTCACCATCATCATCATCATCGTCTTTGTATTCCTTCGACTCATGAAGAAGCTTTTCATCACTTCCTGTCTGTTATTAGACTGTGAGTGTGAAGTGATGCTCACATGTGAACAAACCAACACGTGACTCTCCTGACTCTCTGTCAGTCGGCTGTTCCCCTGCCGCCTCTTCTATCCCACATTTTAATCACATTTCACAGTCACTGAACACTGACTGCACTCGTAAAGAAGTGAAATATAATCCTCCAGGCTGTGTATTGTTTTATACTGCAGCGGAGTTGTGAAGTCTTTAGGATCTTTTGTCATGTTAAGATCTCTGCAGAGCTGTTGGGTTCGTGTTTCCTGTGAAAGAGTAAAGAGATGGATATGGGGGATACTTGACTGGAGGATCTGGCAACCCTCGACTTCAAGCTGTACAGCAGCAGTCGAGACGATGATGAACAGACGTCGGGGTTTAAAGAATTAAAATGTTCTTTACTGCACAAAACTAACATCAGTTAATATTAGATTTAAATGTCAGATTTTAATTGTTTTTAGATCATTTGTGACGTGACGTCATTTAATCAACTTTAACTTTAATTATTGAACTGTTGCCAACTATTAGAATAAATGGCAACTATTTATATAAAAATAATAAAAAGGTCGTTATAATCTCCTAAAGCCCTTGATGACGTCTTCAGGTGGTTTGTTGAGTTTACTGTCACAGAAGAAGAAGAAAACATCACATTTGAGCATCTAGAACCAGCTGATGTTTGCTATTTTTGCTTAAAAATGACAATAGTTGCATAATTTTTTGTGGATCAATCAGTCAGCTAATCATTGCAGGTCTGAATGTGTAGAAGTTGTTGTTTATCATCAGTAACGCTTCATGATTTTGATTCTAAATTGAATATTGATTGAAAGCAAAAACAGGATCAGTGATTCTCTCAGTATTTATTTCCTGTCTGTCGTCGCTTCCTGCGCACGTCTGAACAACAACAACAACAACAACAACGTTTCAAAGAGACGCAGCTGCAGCTGTTTCACTCTGAGACAACAACAGAACAGTTGTGAGGAGTGTCTGTAGGAGGCTCTGATACACACTTTACAACAGTTGGAAACATATTGACAGATTGGAACTTCCTGGATCAATAACTCATAACTGAAACGCTGTTAACACACAAACAAACAAAAAAAGCCTCTTTCCTACCGTAGTGATGCAGCCGTCGTCCAGCTGGACTGATGATTCTACACCTGGAGGCTGTTTACAGGTGAAACTAGCAGCTCTGCTCTCTGTTGTTGTGTTAAACAGATTGTTCACATTTGACTGCTGAAAGAATTTATTGTTATTTATTTAAATGATCATATGGTCTTAGTGTGGTACATTCCAAAAACAATATGGCGGTTATATCACACTCGATACCATGTATCTGTGTATCATGTATCCATGTATGTATACATACATACAGATATATTACATGTATGTATATATACATAAATGTAATATATCTGTATGTATATATACATAAAGATATATCACATTTTTGTATATATACATACAGATATATTACATGTATTTATATATCAGCGGCGGCTGGTAACTCAAAACATTGGGGAGGACAGGAGGAAAACCAACATGGAATCTTACAACAAACCGCATCACACTATATCATTTTCTCTACCTGATGAAATCAGAGGGGTGGGGGGACAATTTTATATGCCAATAAAACAATTTGCTCTCAAAAACAAAAATCCCTGAGTTTTGAAAAGGCTGCTTCTTTAAAGATATTTAGCATATACATATTGTTTCTAAACAAAGAAGAGCTCATTTTAGCCATGAAGTAGTTCAGATGTGTGATTTTACCAACAAAGTGAAATTCAAATTTATAGTATTGCTCTATTGTGACAACAGATTAATGTTCTCATCAGAAACAGACAAGATATCACATGATTTACAGATGTTTTCTATGTATGCTCTTAGTATACGGAAATATATAAAGTAGCACAAAGCTTATAATGTGATACAGGAACAGATCAGTGCTGAATACTAGAAAGACTGAACACTAAAAACATTCACAGATCTAAAAGTGTAGGTTCACATCAGAAAGTATTAATGCATGTATCAAATACATGACTCACACACTCTTATCTATGTGCACGACATACAAAATATAGTCTACAAACCTGACATGTTAACACTTACTATTCTAGTTACTTTAAGCTTATTACTCAATATATGGCTCAGCTTAAAAACGAACTAAAGAAACTGTCAGAAGCAAGCAGCCAGACCACCTGCACTCATTCACTAATCATACAACATCAACAGGTGACTGAACAACCACTCAATTAAAAACTGGATCAATTCCGCATGAATGAGTGAGTCCAGACAGCTCACTGTAACTTCAACAAGCAAACTACCCATAACACATTATATGTATATCTCTGCTGCACTCTTGTTAAGGAGATAAATTCACATAACAGCCACACAGATACATTTAACCATCAGAGATGAAATTAGCAACCAAAGAGACAGAGAGAGAGAAGCTGTATCTGACTCACGTTATCTGATGTCTTCTTCTTTCTATCATGGAGATGAAGTATTCATGTCATAACATCCATTTGTGGCTGTTGGTCATCTTGTTTATCAGTTAACAAAACTTTATGGCTGCTGGTTAACCAGTCTGATATCATTAACAACAATGACAAACAAGCTAACTCTCCTGGTTGTTTCTCCGGTTGCTTCTCTCTCCAGCCGCTCCCTGGCGGTGTCCTGCTGCTGCTGCGCTGCACAGTCCAGATAATTTCTCCCATTAGCTTAACAACAGTCCTTAACAGTCCTTCCATGGATGTATAAAGAGTCCTTCAGGCTGCTAACACAAGCCAGCTGGTGCGGTGGCTAACGCAAGGAGCTATCTACTGCTGCTACTCTGCCTTACAGTGGAGAGAATGGAAGATGAAATCTGGAAACTATCACTGGACCAACTCGATGTCAATATTACAGTCTGGTTGTTGATTGGTTAGGGAGGACAGCCTCCCTTGGAGCATCATTTTACGTGTCTTGGCCAATCACAGATTAGCATGAAAAAAAATATACATTAAACTGATGTAAGAGATCCCGCCCTGCGGAGGACAGCAGGCTCCCGTCCTCCTCTACCCCCCACCCCCCACTCTCCCCCACTACCGCTTCACACACACTGCTCTTTCTCCTCCCGCCCTGTAGGTGTCGCTGTTGAAGCATTTTAACCAGAATTTCAATAATGGATTTTTTCCAAAGAGGAGAAAAAAAATATTTTATAAATAATACTGAGATTTGGTAATGGTTTATTTCAACCAAATATTCTTTTTTATATTTTGATCTCCCTCTGCCTCTCAAAAAATAGAGGAGGATCAACCTCCTCTGTCTCTATGGACCAGCCTCCACTGGTATATATACATACAGATATATTACATGTATGTATATGTCTTTTTAAAGAAGAGGTGAAAATGGAAATGACGGCCGTCAGTGTGCAGCTGTGTGTGGTCGGGTGTGTTTGGTCATGTGTGTCTGTGCAGAAACATCACAGGTGTCACATGTTACCTGAAGACAGCAGCATCCATCTTGTTTTGTCTTTCTTCTGCCAGAGCTTCATCTGCGTTCATAGCTGATGTCTGTCTGAGCTCGACAGCAAACAACCTGCTCCCATCACGCACACACACGCACACGCACACACGCACACACACACACACACACACACACACACACACACACACACACACTCGGAGGCAGAGGTGCAGATGCTTCCTCTCAGCATCACTGGTACATGCAGGAGGAGGTAAAACACATCTGTCACTGACATGGATCCAACACCGAGACGTGTTGTAAACAGCGACTGTCACGCTGTACCGACCCGTTTCTGTGAGCTCAGATTACAGGTTGTTTCTGATTGGCTCCTGCACACTTCAACACTGAGTCACATGATGAACTTCACCAACACACAGCAGCTGATTTTAAACACACTGAACGCTTCCTGTGTGAAAACGATGTGTCAGTTTGAGATTAAAACACTTTATTTTACATTCTTATATTCATTTCCTGGAGCAGTTCTCAGTCATTTGCAGGTATTTAACACTTGATTTTTAGAGAAGATGGTTTAGTTGTTCATGATATTTGGGTTCATATGTACTGTAGCTACTTTTTTCAGTAATTAATAATGAATAATTTAATTTAAAAGTAGCTGCTGTGTAACTTTTCTTTCTCTGGTCATAACTGTAAATGATTTATATCATTTTATAGCAATTGGGAAATGAGCTCAACCTAATATACTAACACACAAAACTACATATTAGTAGTAATATTTCTGTCAGTTAAAGAATTAAGAATCACATTTATAAAGACTAGGAAGGACTAGGACTAAGAAAATGAACAACTAATGCATTCAAATATCAACTAAACCAACTTAACACTATTTTCTGTTTCTTCTGATATTTTGTACCAAATTGCAGCGTCGTCTGTAAAATGTCCTAAAAATTAACCGTTAAATATCTGAAAATTACTCCGAACATTTACAGGAAATGAGCACAAAGTTAAAGGATCTGTAAAATAAACTCCATAAAGCTCTAAATGATTTATTTATTGGAAACACATGTTCAGTCGTGTGTGTGTGTGTGTGTGTGTATTTTGGTTGTGAATGAATATTTTTCATCATAGTTTTGGTTGATAAAATCTGTACATTGTGTGTAACTTGCCTGTTGCCGTAGCAACTTCACCATGTGAATTAGTTGTAGCAGGTTGTTGTGAGTTGACTCCCCACATAAACATCAGGGATTTAAAAAAAAAAGTATTTTAAGACATTTTTCTAAACTAAAATGTGTTTACATGTATAATACAAGTAGTGTGCAGTCTAGAGAGAGAGAGAGTGTGTGTGTGTGTGTGTGTGTGTGTGCGTGTGTGTGCGTGTGTGTGTGTGTGTGAGTGTGTGTGTGTGTGTGTGTGACGGTGAGGCTGTAGCTCGTCTACCATCTGAAAGCAGCGAGACCTGCAGAGACGTGACAGCAGCTGCTACACACACACACACACACACACACACACATGCTCCCCGTCGGGTCTTACAACCTGACGCCTTGAGGACATTTACATTATTTATGTGATCTTCTAAATTTGATTTGAATAAATAAACTCCTGGTAGTTAAACTACAGAGTCCGTCTGTCCGTCTGTCTGTATTTTAGGTCCAGTTTACTGTAACTTGCTCTCAGTGACTCGTCTCCGTTGCAGGAGTTAAATGTGAAAACTGACATTTCCTTAAATTCTGTGATGTAAATAAATGTGACATTTCTTCAGCTGGATGTTTTGTTTTATAAAAACATTACAGTCACACACAAGTTGCAGTGAATCAGAACAACAAGCTGTGAGATTTTATTAAGACATGAAGTGAACGTTACAGTGCAGTGAAACCAGACGTCAGTAACATTTCCTCCTCACACGGACCTTCATCTCTTCATCCATCAGCAGCAGCTTTCACAATCTCCTCCAAAGCTTCTAAACATTCATCTGAAAATGATCCACTCATCTGTCCCTGATCTTTACTTTACCAAGACATCTGTGACTACTGTTAAGATAAATAATCAGCAGTTTCTCTCAGCTGTTTGTTATAAAGGCAGCAGGCTGAGTGAAGTTAACACTGACATAGTATTATAGATATTATGAAATATGTTGCTCACATGTTGTTTGTCTGAGCTAGTCTCCTCCACTCTGCTCCACACTGACATACAGAACTAATATCTGATGGATTCAGATGAACTTTGGTTCCTCAGAGAATGAATCCTACTGACTTTTCTTCCAGCACATTTATGCTTTAAACCTTTTTAATCACCAAACACCTGAAAAACTAAAGACAGTCCCGTCAGCCTCATCCATACTTCATGTTTAGTGCTAATATTAGCATGCTAACACACGAAACTAAACATGGAAAACATCTGTTTAGTAGGACTGTAGTCTGCTCTATTAGTTGGTTGATATGCTCTCGTACGATTAAATTCTCATTGGTCGAATAATCTCCGTGTTATTTTCATAAGGAGAAAAGTGCTGCATCAACAGCTTTCCAGGATTAATCCATTATTTCCTGCGGCGGGAGGGACAGACTAACAAATTACCTGTGAAAACTACGTTTTTCACAGCTTTGAACTCGCCCAACCTGATGGAGCCTGCTGGGTCTAACTGGATTCAACGTTTACTGAATCTGTGTTTCTCCTGTAATAATATCAACAAACCCCCGCCAGGCCAAAAGATATTTTTATATTTTCATACCAAAAATAAAGCTACATATCGGTAGCGTAGCTCCATTGAGGAATAGGGCAGCGCTTAGTATGTTTGCATAGTGGGCGGGGAAAGAGCGGCGGGAAAGTGAGGGTGGATGCGAGCGGAGCAGAGGAAAAGGTTAACGGTGAGTTGTAAATGTACAGAACAGAATACAGGCTAACAGTTAATAAATGCTAAAAAGTCACGTCTGATGTTTCTCTCTGAATGCTGGAAAAGTGAAGGAGGTTAGCTCCAAAGTTAGCAACAATGGGTTAGCCTAGCCTGAGGAGGCGAAACGGAGAAATGTGAGTTCACCCCCCCCCCCCCCCCCCCCCCCGCTACTAATCAATTAGTTGAAGATTATGTACGATTTCAGTCGACCAAGATTTTCTTTGGTTGACTACAGCCCTACTGTTCAGCTTTTAATTCACATGAGATGGACTCATCTGTGAGAGTTGTCATGCAGCAGTGAAAGGAGGCTGAAATAATAAAACCTTGAACATGAAGCAGTTCTGACATCCTTCAAATGATTCAAAACAATGAAAGTGACTTTTTTCACAATCGGTTCACTTTGGAATGAAATTCTTACACTTTGATGTTTAATCTTTATCTTTATTCTGTGTTTTGTGATTATTAAAGATTCATGTGTTCACTGTTTAATGAATTCATTCATGTTTGCATCTTCGCTCGTTATACTGGATCAGTGTTAAAGCTGAAGTTTAGCAAGTGACTCATGCATTTATTATAACATCCCTGATGTGTTTATTAGTGTGTGTGTGTGTGTGTGTGTGTGTGTGTGTGTGTGTGTGTTTATTAGTGTGTGTGTGTGTGTACCATGAGACGAGGAGCTACGAGACACACAAACACACATGATCACAAGGATCAGTGAGTTAACCAGATGACTGCAGTTAACTGGAGTTTACGCTGAGTTGAGTTGCCATGGTAACCGACACCTACTGACCAATCGGCTGTAAGAAGAATCTGAGTCGCTGTTTCTACGGTTAGCTTGTAGTTTCTGGGGTAACCATGGCGCCGTGTTTGGTTTATAACCTCAACGATGATGCGTCAAACCGCCCCGTCTCTATAGCAACAGCAGCTGAGGCTCATGGGTAGGGATAGTCTAATATTTGATGATGAATCTCGATGTTGGCTGACAATAATGTTGCATTATCTGGATGTTTTGTGCGTGTGGGTCCTCCAGGACGATGAAATAAACAAGATGAATAAGTCAAACTGCTGTCAGAACATAAACATATATGATGGTTTCATCATCCGTCATCGTTATTAAACACAATACATCTTTGAAATGTGAATACAAAAAGAGGAAAAATATTTCACAGCTATGTAACATATATTAATATACTCAGTGTGTTTAGTATTTGGTGACTGCTGTATTATTATTATTATTATTATTATTATTATTATTATTATATTGCTTCTTGTTGTGTTTTAGTGCTGAACTCAGTGAAACAGACTTCACAGTGAACGAATGTCTCATTAGAATAATAATTGTATGTTTGGATCTGCTGCTCTGATGTGTTGATGTTGTCACTTCACAGGTATCACAGTGTTATAATAAATATATATATATATATTCATATATATCTACGACGGTGCTGCATGAACAGTCTGTAACCAGGAACTTGTTTCAGCTGCAGGAGTTCATCACAGTTGGATTGATGAGCTGAGAGTTGATCCAGGATTTAGTGAAACTGGATCGATCAGAGTCTGAGGAGGCCGACGCTCCTGTTTGTGTCTGAGGTCCAGGAGGTGTTGAAGTTAGAGAGGAGGTGGCGTTGTGTTGTGTTGTGTTTAGGGATGCACGATATTGGATTTCTATCTGATATGCCGATATTTCCAACTCATTGTGGTCGATACTGATATATGCTCATATTTTTCTCCAGCTGGCTGAGGAGACTATTATACATGCAAGCATAGATTGTACTAAGTAAGAAAGACAATATATGAAGGAAGAACTGAGGAAGACTGGAGTTCAGGAGCTCAGAATTAAAACTTTAATGAAGCTGCCAAGTGGGAGCAGCAGTAGAGTTTTCATTGAGTTTATTAGACAGACAGGATTAATGTGTAGGATTTAATCTCTGGTCCACACTCCGGACCAGAAGGTGGCGGTAATGCACCTGATACGCTGGTTGACAACCGCCGTTATAAACCAAAAAGAAGAAGTTTCTTTTCCCCAAACAGAGTGGTACATCCTGTCAGCCGAGGTGTTTCCTATCTGTGCAGCCAAACATAGAAGCTCCTCGATGGACTGTTTCTCCCTGACGGTCCAGATCAGCTGCTTCTTCCCACTTTAACCTGAATAACAAACTGGGTCTCGGTGCTCCGGTTGGATCCACATGGAGAACCGAGGCTAACGTTAGCTGAGAGGCTAGCGGAGCGTTAGCCGCAGCATGACCAGAGGGAAGCACAGCTAGCTAGCCTCCGCTAGCAGCAGCAGGTCTGACGGAGGAAACACCGAGACCGTCAGGATGAAACAGTCAGTGGGGTGAAACACAGTCAGGAGGCAGAGGAGAAGGCGACATATCGACCTCTCATAATCGGCAGAAAATATTAATTTCAGGCTGATATTTCATTTTAGAGCTTATATCAGCCGATACTGATAACGTGCCGATAACATCGTGCATCCCTAGTTGTGTTGTATTGTGTGTTGTATTGTGTGTTGTGTTGTGTTGTGTTGTGTGGGCAGATGATGGAGCCTCAGCAGTGTGTTGTGTGTGTGTGTATCTGCTGGATCAATCATTCAGACTGATTGGTTTGAGGAGGAATCAGATGTGTGTGTGTGTGTGTGTTTGTCGGTGTCCTCTCCAGTGGTCTTCTGTTACCGTGGAAACGAAAGAGCAGCAAGCCTTTAGGATGGAGCGTCGGGAGGCGTCGGCAGTCAGAACGAAGAGGAATTTCTGAGGGAAATAAGAGGAAAGATGGAGGCAGACAGACGGGAGAGTCAGAGGGCGACGAAGGAAAGCCGGATTTAGAAAAAGGATGAAATGAAAGATGAAAAGAGTCAGACGGAGGCTTTCAGACGGAGGGATGAGAGGTGTAGGGCGGCAGCAGGGAGTAGAGGTTAGACGCATAGATCTGAGGGATACAGAGAAGAAATTAAAAACCAAAGGAAACAGAGAGAGATGATGATGATGATGATGATGATGGAGGGAGATGGAGGAGGAGGAGGAGGAGAGAAACAGACACTGATGTTATTTCAGTTCACTTATTTGTGCTGCACTTACAGATCTATGTAATAAGGTTGAAGGTTTGCTTCACTGCAAACATCATCACAGCTGTTTAATTAAAGCTGAAACAAACAGATGTGATGAAATGATTACTTTTCTCTGCATCGCTGTTAAAACAGAAATACAATAAGTTACAAGTTAAGAAGTTTAAAAGCTCTTATATACAAAAATAAAGTAAATGTGTTTAGTGACAGATTCATATGAAAAGAAAAGAACTGTTTTAATGCGCCACATTAAAAAGTGTTTGAGTCTGTGTGTTTTTTCTTCCTTCTTTTCTTTCTTTTGATAGATTTTAAATCACGTTATCTCATTAATAATATATCAGAGCATTTCTGTTTATTTTTGTCATGCTGCTGTTGAGTTGGTCGTTATGACACGGATCCATTTCAGGATATTTCTATATTCTTTATAAGTTATTATGACATATTTTCTTATTTGTGTTTCACGTTATAACGTCATCGTTCTATCTTTATTAAATCCCAAAACAGAAATGAACTTTATCTCATTAAAACTAGAAACCTTTCATGTTTAAAAGATCGATGCTTTGGAGACGCCGCAGGCTGCAGCAGCTCATGTTATAACTGGAAAGCTTTGTTTTAATGAGATGCGTTAAGTTTGTGAAATAACGAGATGATCCATGAGACTCATTTTCATACTAAAAACAAAGATCAGAGCACTAGAGAAGCAGTGTTTGTTATGAATGTTTCTAATATGTGTCTGTGGGCAGATTTAGATGCTGATGACAGTTTGGCTCAACAACAACAGTAAATGAAGTGAACAGATGGAGCCAGACAAGCTAACATGCTAAATGATCACATCCACTCATTAATACTACTCCATGTAATTCAGTTAATAACTGATCTGACATTCATTTGACGGACTGTTCTGTCGCAGCCTGAGTGCAGCGAGCAGCCGGCGAGTCACAGACAACATGAAACAATCATTTATGCAGCTCTGTTTGTAATAGTTAGTATATAGTTAGTAATAGGTTTGTCCTCATAAAGACCAGTTAAGGTCTTTGGAAACAGCAGCAGGTTCCCAGTGTTCCCAGTGTGTTAAACCAGCAGTCAGGTGTCTGTAATCGTTCCTCCTGTTCATACTGGATATTAAAAGTCTCTGTGAAGCTTCAGCAGTCTGAGTTAGTCATATCAAGTGGATATCTGACACATTTACAGTCTTTTTAGCATCAAATTCTCTCTTTGTGTTTCCTCGGACAGTGTTTCCCTGTTGAGCTGCAGGTGGAAGTATAGTAACAAAAAGAGGGACTTTGGCACTAAAAAGACTGTAACGTTGAAAGATATCTACTTGATTTGACTCATTTGGACGCTGAAGCTTCATATTAGCTTCAGATAAACTTTTAAATAATAAAAAACGTGTTCATTTGGGACAGACATGAAGAACTGTGAACCGTCCTTTAAAGCTTTGATCCTGTAGATGTTGTGTGTGGTGGTTTATAGAGAACACTGACAGCAGCAGCAGCAGGTTGAACATTAACTCCATCTGTAAACTTCTTCTGTGAATGTTTGCTGAGGATTTTCTTCAGTTTGAGGAGGTTTAATTGATTATCGTTCTTTCTGTTATTTCCCTCCAGTTTCTCCTTTTCTCTTCTGTCTTTGTACGTTTATGAAGTAGTTTCATGAAGTCCATGAACAGAAAATGAATCACCAACCATTCTGATGATCATTTTGAGTCATTTTTTTAAGGACCAGTATGTAGAATTTACTGGCATCTATCAGAACAGACTAAGATAATATTATGTGTGTAATAATCGTTGTGTTTTCGTTACCTCAGAATGAGCCTTTATATCTACAGTAGCCCAGAATGGACAAACCAAACACCGGCTCTAGAGAGGGCCACCGTAGGCTCTGTCATCTTTAACAACTATTGATTGTTCAGTAATCAATGAGGGAAATTCCTTAAAATTTGCATTTCTGATTCAGATTGGAAACACACAAAGACGTTTCACTGATAAAATCTGAACCTTCAGTATTTAACTTGACCTGTTTTCACATCTTTTAGAGCTTCAGTAATCAGCTGATCAACAGGAAATGAATCAACAGCTGTTTGGAAAATCGAATAATCGGTCTAGTCATGTTTTTAAGTAAAAATATCAAATCTTTTTCTGTTTCCTGTGATGATTTCATATATGACAGTAACTGAAACTCTTTGGGTTTTGAACTGTTGGTTGAACAAAACATTCTACTTTTTAGACAAAATGATAGATTAATTAATGACGAAAATATTGATTTGTTGCAGCTCTACATTTATAACTATTGTACTGACAGCACACTCAAAATAATAAGAACTAGTTTTTCAGTAGTTCTTCAGTCCACAGTGAGAGACGGCGGCTGTATCGTGACTGTACAGACAGATGAGATACTCTGTGGTTTCATGAATAATTGATGCAATATGTTTTAGTGGAGAGAATGAGAGAGCAGAAGGAGGGAAGGATCAGATGGGGATTCCTTGTTAATGGAGGCTGGAAGAGTTTGCAGAGGTTCAGTCATATAAAACATGTGTGTTACATGTTGTACAGACTCTGTTTGTTCCTCTCAGGTCAGATTTAAATCACTCCGTGACCCAAACAATTACTGTTGGGGTCTATTAATAATCCACTAACTCCGACATGCAGAGTGAAGACGTTCAGAATGACTATAAACACATTCGATTTCTGACGTGGTCGAACATGTAAGAACCAGTTCTGAGCAACTGGAAATCAGCATAAAACAGCTGCCAGCAGGTGACCTGACTCCTTTCACACTGCAGCAACTAACCTGTCAGTAATAGTTTCCACTGCATCACAACTAAACTGTGTCAGTAATAGTTTCCACTGCAACACAACTAAACTGTGTCAGTAATAGTATCACACTGCAGCAATTAACCTGTCAGTAATAGTTTCCACTGCAACACAACTAAACTGTGTCAGTAATAGTTTCCACTGCAGCAACTAAACTGTCAGTAATAGTTTCCACTGCAGCAACTAAACTGTGTCAGTAATAGTTTCTACTGCAACAACTAAACTGTGTCAGTAATAGTTTCTACTGCAGCAACTAAACTGTGTCAGTAATAGTTTCCACTGCAACAACTAAACTGTCAGTAATAGTTTCTACTGCAACAACTAAACTGTCAGTAATAGTTTCCACTGCAGCACAACTAAACTGTGTCAGTAATAGTTTCCACTGCAGCAACTAAACTGTGTCAGTCTTTCTTTGTTTTTTTCTACCATTACACTCCTACTGCTCACCTATTCAAACCTAAACTTGACAAGAGTTTCAAAGTAAAGCAGTTTCAAAGTAAGCAGCTGATGTCACTACATGATCCGTCCAGCTTCATTAAACCATTTAAAAATAAATCCAGTTTTATCCTTCCAACCATCTGTCAGTCTGTATTTACAGACTCAAATATCTCAGCAGCTATCGGATGGATTTTCATGAGATTCATTTTCACACATTCATGTTCCCCTCAGGATGAATTCTAATCTTCTCCTGATCCTCTGACTTTTCATGTAGCGCCACCATCTGGTCAGAGTTACATTTTTGAACATAGCACAGAGCAGCACTGTGTCCATCTGCAGCCTCACTGAGCTGCTCGCATGACTGTAGAGTCTTTGTCTGGTTTTGACTTCAGTCTTGTTGAGATGAAGTGTTTTTATCTGATGGTCTCAGCAGTGAGTCCTGTGTTGAGGCTGTTTATCTGGGACTGGAGATGAAAAACCAAACAGGACTCAACAGCCACAGTTCAAACATTCAGCACACAGACATCAACATGTCTCAGCTTCTCTCTGCTGCCTCTCGGACTCTCAGTCGATGTGAAAATGTTCTTTTCTCTGTTTACTTTCTGTGCTTTTACTGTATGTGTGATATTACCTAAAACAAGTGTGAAGTAGTATTTCGCTGCGAACACAGAACAGCTCTCCTGCCTTTACTAGCAGTTTGAGTTTGATAAACCACAAAAAAATACTTTTCTAGCAGTCAAACAGTGGCACAGCAGGACGGTGAAGTGAGTAAAAGTGATGAACTGTGTTTCACAACTATTAACAGCCAAAATAAATCAGAACAGACAGAAAATCAAAGAGACACTGAGCTGCATTGAAACTGTTATAGACTTGAAACAACCTGCTTTTGTTTTTGGTGTTTTTGAGTGTTTTTGATGTCATTCATAGCTACAGTTAAACTTAAACAGCACGTTGTTCATCTTTAGTTGGATTAAATCCAAACCAGTCATGGTGTGAAGTCATTTTACTAAAACTGGATTCTAGTTTCTCAAGTGTGATAAATTCCTGCTCATTGTTTTAACTACAGCTCCAACAATTAGCCGATTAATCGATTAGTTGTCAACTATTAAATTATATTATTGTTATATTAACTATTTTGATAATCGATTAATTGTTTTGAGTTTAAATTTCTCTGATTCCAGCTTCATAAAAGTGAATATGTTCTGCTTTCTTTAGTCTCTATGTCAGTAAACTGAAGATCTTTGTCTTTGATGACGTCGTCTCTGAGAAACACTCGATGGACCAAACAACTAATTGATTAATCTAGAAAATCAGCGACAGATGAATCAATAGTGAAAGTAGTTAGTTAGTTGCAGTCCTAATCTGAACATGATAGTAATCTGAATATTTATGGGTTTTGGGCTTTGAAATTGTGCATTTTCACGGTTTTGTGATGTTTTATTGACTATATGATGAATCGATTATTCATTGGGATGAATTGATGACAGTAATAATTATTATTGTCATTGATCCTTTTGTAAAACCAGAGAAACACTGTGAATGTTTAGTTTCTTGGCAGATTCAGACACAACTACCAGGAACATAAACAGGAAGATGAAGTTGTGTGATGACAGATTTGTTTTCTCTACAATCGCTTTACAAGTTGCGACCAGATGTTGGTGTTTTGAAGCCGTGGAAGCCGAGAATGAGGGAAGACCTTTTAAATATTTAATGTCTGCGCTGACGTCCATCTCTCACAAGTGCATCACAGAGAGAACATCCCTTAACTTCCCCTCACATTAACCCTTTAGACCTGAAGAACTGATGAACATTAAACTGCTCTGAACCGTCAGAGAGGCCGGAGGCATCTGACTGATCTCACTGGAGAATATTCTGCATGAAAGGATGATGAGAAATAATAGAAGAAAAATAATGAGCAACAATTAAACGTAATTTTTAAGAAGAAAATGTCCAAATTCTCTGATTCCACCTTCTTAAATATGAATATTTTCTGGTTTCTTTAGTAAACCGAATGTCTTTGTGAACAAAACAAGACATTTGAGGACGTCGTCGTGGTCTTTGGGAAACACTGATTAAGATTTTTTGATTAAGACATTTTACAGATCAAACAACTAATCAATTAATTGACAAAATAATCAACAGATGAATCAATAGTAATAAATATTGGTAGTTGCAGCTTTAACTCATGTCCCTGTTGGCTGTTCACCTGCATGACACATGTAACGGATGTAACTGGGAGCTACAACATGAGCCGTTAGCTGTTAGACGCTCAACTATCACTGATCAACCCGGTCGCCAGAAGAAAACGTCGGCATTGAACGTTTCTACCACAAACCACAGAAACGTTGAATATCTACGTTTCAACACGTGAATTACGTATCATATCAACATTTCCTGTTGAATAATGATGTTTTATGGTGTGATAACGCTGTGGTTCAGGTCTGGTTAGGTTTAGGCACAAAGACCACTTGGTTAGGGTTAGAGAAAGATCATGGTTTGGGTTAAAATAAAAGGGGTTACGGTTAATGGTTAGGGTAGGGTTATGGTTTAGGTTAGGGTTTAGGGGTGAATGGTTAGGGTAGGGTTAGGGTTTTATTGTTAGGGGTTAGGGTTTAGGGTAGGGTTAGGGGTTAGGGGTTAATGGTTAGGGTAGGGTTTTATTGTTAGGGGTTAGGGTTACTGTCTCACTAAAAAAGCTGGTTTTCTTGCCAGAAGAACAGCTGCAAATGTCCTGACGTCTCGCTAAAAACACCCACTTTTGTCAGTTGAAATGGGAAGCGGGCATTGGTTTCGGTTTTAAGATGGACTGTGTTCTCTGCTGATTTCCAACTTACTGACCATCCACCTGCCCCCCCCCCCTCCTCCTATACAGGAAAGATCAACTCATATAGATCACATGTGAATTACATCACTTTAGAAATGTTGAGATGATACGTATTCCACGTGTTGAAACGTAGATATTCAACATATCTGTGGTTTGCAGAAATGTAAACTGCCAACGTTTTACTCTGGCGACCAGGCTGCACTGATCACTGTCATACTGAAGGAAACTTAAACATGTGATGGTTCTCAGGCAGGTTCTGCAGCTTCTTTTTTCTCTGGTTTCTAAACAGAGTCATGGAGGTTTACTGGTGATGACATCAGAGATGATGATGGAAGTGAACGTCACGCTGAACGATATCGATATGTGCTTCGTGTCCGTGTGTTCAGATCTGACGTGGATGAGCGATGTGTGTAGAGCTTCTTAATAAAGTGTGACGAATACCTGCAGGATGTGATGTGATGTGTGTGTGTGATCCTCTCAGCATCGTCACTGTGTGCTGTTGGGTTTTGAATAATGGGCCGTTCTGCTGTGTCTAAACCACCTGATAGGATCTGCATAATGATCAGAGATTCCTGTGTAATTTATGGCTGCAGAGGATCTTTTGTGATGTTCAGTGATACTGTGTTTGGATTTGAATAATAGCATGAAGGCAACACAGGAAATGAACAGAGAGCAGCTATAGAGAGGAGATTAATGG
>NC_058109.1:922080-969580 GCF_914725855.1 Thunnus albacares
AAGGCATCTGTAGCAAATGTTTATTAAAGGTACAAGCTGTGCTTAAAGGGACAGCTCCTCTCAGACGGCTTCTGCTTGTCTTTCTCCTCTAACTTGTTATTAAAGAGGTCTTCCTCACTCCACTTCCTGATCTTTCTATCTTTGGTCTGTTTTATTCTGTCCTCCCTACGTCTGTTTGTCTCTCTCATGTCTTCTCCAGTCGCCCATCCCTTCACAGTGCATTGGTTCATGGCTGTAGGGTCAGAGGGCAGACCTGGCCACTGATATTAATAATAATATGTAAATCTCATTAACAGTATTCAATCTCTTAAATTGCACTTGATCAGTTTTCTCCGGCAGTTCAACAAAGAAAAGCTAAATCAAGCTGTGGTCAGTCTGCCTGTTGCTCAGGTGTGTGCAGGTGCAGGTGAGGTGAGGAGGTGAGTAAGAGGTGATAATAGTGCCAGTCCGTCCCGTTACTATGGCAACATGATGGGCGTGTCTGAGAACACGGACATGATGGAGTCCGTCTCCCCCGCCCTCTGCTGTGACTGGTTGTGGAGCTTTGGGTGCTGCTCCGGCCCTAGCAGTAAACCTGGCCCCAGGTGTCCCTGCACCGCCCCGGCCCCCGGCCCCGCCCTCAGCCTGCCGTTCTGCTGCTCTCTGATTGGCTCCAGAAACACCACATGCTTGTTGGTACTGACCTTGCGGCCCGGGCCCTCGGTGGTGGCCGGCGGGGTGGGGGTGAGGATGGAGGACTGGGCGCTGCCCGTCCCCGCCTCCTTCCCCTGGCTTGGGGTGGCGGTGGCGGGGGGCGGGGCCCTCGGGCAGGGCGGGCAGCGGCAGGGCGTCAGGTACAGGTACATGAGGACCAGTACCAGGCTCACCACGCAGCCCAGCAGGGTGGTGAAGCCCGTGTTGAAATGCTCGTGAGACTCGCTGTCGTGATGCGGCACCACGGTCACGTTGACCTCCCGCGTTTCGTTGCGCTGCTGCCGCTGGTCCAGCGCCATGCACCAGTAGATCCCAGAATCCTCTGCACGCGCCGCCACGATCTCCAAGCTGCCGTTGGCGAACATCTTTAGCGATCCGTTGTTCCCCGGCGGCGCCACGTACTCCTGATTGGGTGACACCCAGAGAAAGGTCACGTGCTGTCCGGTGAGGGAGGTCACGCAGTGCAGCAGCACCGCCTTCCCGGCGCCGACGGACACGCTGCCCTCCTGCGCCTGACGCAGCACGGTCATGTTGCATTTTTCAAAGTAGCGGTTGTGCTGGAAGAAGCGCACCGTTCCTCTTTGTATCCCGTAAACCAGACAGGTGTGTTCCTGCCTGAAGTCTCTGACGGAGGAGAATCCTCTCTGCTCCCAGTAGCGGAACAGAGCGTACATGGAGCACTCGCACACCAGCGAGTTGTTGTGAAGGTACAGGCCGCTCTGGACCGCGAGGGGGAGGTTGGAGATATCTTCCAGGGGCAGTTTGGGCAGGCGGTTGGAGGACAGGTCGAGCATGGACAGGTGAGGGTGGCTGTGCTCCTGGATGGTGAAGAAGGGGAAGTCGGTGAGGCGGTTGTGGCTGAGGTAGGCCCTGCGGAGGCCGCCCAGTCCGGCCAGAGCTCTGCTCTCCACGTGGACGATACGGTTGTTGAACAGCAACAGCTCCTCCAATCCGGGCAGCTCTTGGAAATAGTGTTGCTCCAGAACATGAAGCTGATTGGACGACAGGTCCAGGTGTCTGAGCAGGGCTCCGGAAGCGTTTCGAAAGGCCCCCGGCTGAATCGTAGTCAGCCGGTTGTGCGCTAACCGTAACGTCTCCAGCCGAGAGAGTCCTCCGAAGCAGCCCCCCTCCAGCTCCACCAGATGGTTGTGGCTCAGATCCAGAGTGACGGCAGAGACGGGCATCTCCGCGGGGACCCGCTGCAGACCCAGGGCCGTGCAGCTGAGGATGTCCGAGGCGCACAGACAGGAGGGGCCCCCGGCGTGGACGGGGCTCAGCTGGGGGAGCTGCAGACACACTAACAGCACGACCGCGGAACACCAGCACGGCGCTGCTGCGAGCACCGCCGGAGCCACCGCACCCTGAAGAAAAGCAGCGCTCCAACCAACAGACACCATGATGCCACCGGCAGGCCACAGATCTGTTACACACTCAGCCTCACTGCTGCTTCAAGTGATCTTTCACATCCTTCATGCTGTGTGATTCAAATCATTCTGATGTCATTTAAACATAAAAAGACTCCCGATCAACAGACACAGCGCTCTGTATGCTCTTGTTTATCATCTTTTGTCCTGTATCAGTGTCAATGTCTCAACCCCTTCACTCTGCCTGATCCTCTCACATGTAAGATGATCCTCATTTACTCTGCAGCGTTTGAGCCACAGGGGCACAAACTAAATGTCAGCGTGTCGCTCGCTTTGCTCCGGCTGCTGTTTGTTTTTTCGTCTAACCCGGTTAATGTTGAATGAGGTGATTGCATCTGCGTCCACCTGCCAGCGTGGCAGCCAACCAGAGGTGTCTGCAAAAAAAAAACCCTCTACAGGCGCAGGTGTTCCAGTGTAAACAAACACATTCCTTCTGCTCCGTGTTCAGCAGGGTGGAAACAATAAAAGGACTCTTATACGGCACCCTGGGGCAGCGAAGGTAAAAAAAAATGAATATTTTAGTTAAAAGATAAAGAAGATAAAAAGTTTAAGGCTCCTCCAGGTGTTCAGTTATAACATCCATCACTCAGAATCAACCTCTGTATCTCCACAACAAGATACTTTTATCAGCAGGTTCAAATCTGCCTTTTTATTCCTCGTTTTGCAGGAAAAACAAAAGCTTCACACGGACGTTAAACTCATCTTCCTCCCTCGCTGCTCTTCACTCAGCGACTCCCGGCGTGATGGAGGAGCCTGCTCTCAGTTGTAGCATCTCAGATTTCCAAAAGAAGTCAGCATCCTTTCTGCTTCCAGCTCTCCCTCCCTCTCATCCCTCCGGCTCATTTCATCCAGAGCCGTGCCTTCTCTTCTTCTTCTTCTTCTTCTTCTCCTGTGTTTCAGCGGTGGGAGGATGAGAGAGAGCTCTGTGTGAAATCCCAAACATCCAACATGCAGCTGCTCCTCTCCTCCAACACACTGCTGCTAATGAAAAGTTGTAGTTGGTCCTCTGCAGATGTGTGGGAGTGTCTCTGATGGGTCCAGATGTGTGTGTGTGTGTGTGTGTGTGCGCGCGCCTGTGTGTGTGTGTGTGTGTGTGTGTGTGTGGAGCTTCAGTCTCTGCTTCCTGTCGTCTCTCAGCTCCAGTGTTGAGCTGTGTCTGCTGCTTCTGGTGCTTTCCCAGCTCCTCCACTCCGGTTTAATCCTCCTCCCTCCCCCCTCTCTCTCCCTCTCTCTCTCTCTCTCTCTCTCTCTCTCTCCTCTCTCTCCCCTCAGCATCCTCCGCCCATCTCAGACCCTCCTCCTCCTCCTCCTCCTCCTCCTCCTGCTGTTCTTCTCTTTTCACTGAGTCGCTTTCTTTCTATTTCTATTTCTGTTTCAAGCTCTTTCGCTTACACTTTCTTGTTTTCATCGTCTCCCTCTCTCTTTCTCTCGCTTCTCTTTTGCTATCACATCCCTCTCTCTCTCTCTCTCTCTCTCTCTCTCTCTCTCTATCCCTCTCTCTCTCTCTCTCTCTCTCTCTCTCTCTCTCTCTCTCTCTCTCTCTCTCTCTGTCTATGTTACCACATCATGTGCATTATAGGGGGATCCTAGAGGGAATTTGATTGGCCGGAGAGAGATGCACATGAGAGGCATGACTGTCTCTTCTCTTCTTCTTCTCTCCTCTCTTCTCCTCTTTTCTTCTTCTCTCCTCCTCTTCTCTCATCTTGTCTCTTCTCTTTATTCTCTCTTGTTTCTGACGTTTTTCTGTTTTGACTGAAACATCTCAGCAGCTATCGGAGGGATTGTCATGAAATCTGGTTTATACATTCATATTCTTGTTCATATCTGAGCACCATCATCTGCTCAGATTTTTAACTTTTCTGATACTTTGGATCAAAGTTTTTCAGCTGCAGACCTTCATGTTTCCTGTAGCGCCATCATCAGGTCAAAGTTTATCTAATACTGTGGTTGATGAACAGCGAGGTGTGATGTCACCCGCTCATCATCAGCACCATCTTTAGCTAAACCGTGCTAACAGGGTAACATTAAACTTAGTGACGATAGTCCCGGAGCAGGTGAGCCAGCTGTCAATCACAGCTGTCAATCAACACCCAACACGGCAGACATCAAAGCTACTAGAAGTCTTCAAATCTTATTAATGGAACAATAATTTCCAAAATGACCACCAGCACATTATTAGAGCGTCTGAATGTAGAGTTGGCACACACACAGCGTGCAAAGACTCTCATTGGTCAAAATCCAAGTGGTCATTAACTCATGAAAGTCACGTCTGCAGGGGTGATGTTTTGTATGTTGGTGTGTAATGAAATAACTCTCTCTGGTCTCAGCGTTTGGTGTGAACATCTTAATAAAGCCTGATAAGACCTGAATGACTCGTTGACTCAGTGTTTGTAGAGAGCAGTCGGAGCAGCTAGCGGCTAGCAGCTAGCGGCGGCCGGCGGCGACACTTGAAGCTTCTTCAGCCTGAAGACGTGAACTCTGCTGCTCAGATCGTATTTCACTAGTGAGGACGTCTCTGTTGAAAGTGAACCAGGTCATCAGTACTTGACATTCAGACTGTGACTCCTCTTAATTGAATTCACTCTAACAAGCTGCTCTTTGTAGATGTGACTGTTTTAAAGACAGAAATCATGTTTCTCTCTCCCGCCTGTAGATGTCTGATGCCTCGTTTGCATAATTATTCTGTAACCTTTATGTGACCTTTAGTTATACAGACACAAGACGGACTATGAGACCGGGAGCGAGCAGGTGTAACTGATTTAAATCAGCTTTATTCAGTTTGACAGGGAACAGGGTCTTCCTCTTCATCCTCTCTGGAGGAGTTTTTCTGTCAGGAAATCACCGGAAGCAAGTTAAACTGATTTACTGCATCTTCCCAGAACACAGACGTCACAAAGTGTCTCAAACTAATGAAAGACAAAAAAAATAAAATGCTCGAGGTAAAAATAGATGAAAAGAACATCAGTCAAAGTCTCTTTTAGAGCGTCCGATGATCTTCCACAACTTCAGAGAGTTCAGGTTCGAGTGTGCTGATCAG
Organism: Thunnus albacares; assembly: GCF_914725855.1. NCBI lineage: Eukaryota > Metazoa > Chordata > Actinopteri > Scombriformes > Scombridae > Thunnus > Thunnus albacares. Next base: position 927,235 of record NC_058109.1, read on the forward strand.
ACCTCAGAGGGTGTGATGAGGAGATCAGGATACCTGTGAATGATAAAAACATCAGTAGTTTATGTGTTTATTGTAACATGCATGTGAGAGTGAGAGATCTAACTCTCTGTGTCTGCCTCCCAGCATGCCTCTCACTTCCTCTGACTTGTTTCTTGGCTTCTACGTTGCTGCAAACTCGTCATTTTCAGCCACATTCAGTGTTCCTCTGCTTGTAGTCGACGTCGTGTCAAACACTGTTTAACACACACACTCATTCATTTCACAGCTCTGTCCGTAAAACATTAAGTTTATTAGGTTTGTTTCTCTGCGTCTCTGCCGTCACTTCATCCACCTTTCATTTCATTAGTTTATTTATGACGGTGAACATGAATCAACGTCTGTCAGTGCGGCGTGTTCACCAGCTGGCTCCTCCTCAGCTGCACTAGTGAGACGTTCTGAAACCAGTGGAGAGATACTGAAAACAACAAGACACCATGAAGACAACAACAACAAAACAAACAATAAGACAAAGATACGATATGATAATCATGTCCAGCTCTATATACTGGAATATCTTTACATGATTTCCAGTTAAAACCTCCTTATTGATCTTCTACTGGTTCTTTATGCAGCCCCTCAGTTCAGCCTCTGTCTGAAACAGGCCGTTTTAGCTCCTGTCTCTTTAAGGCCCCGCCTCCTGATGAGCCCACTCTGTTCTGATTGGTCAGCTTCAGGAAGCTTCCTCCGACTCCGGAGGCTACGTAAACAAACTATAGTAGTACAGAAGTGATGTAGGAGGTTTCAGGACGTCCTCTTTAAAAGATGCTGTTACAAGTTAGTGAAACGGTGACGTCACACGCGTGATGTCACTGAGGTCCTCACGAGGATAGAAAAGTGTGTGTGTGTGTGAATGTGCTGAGCTGTCTTTGTGTCTCGGTCACAGTGTGTGTTTCATGTTGATTTCCTGTCACAGGGGATTAAGATCACACACACACACACACACACACACACACACACACACACACACACACACACACACACACTGTTTCCTGCATCAGATCCCAGAACATGAAGTCAACATTACTTCAGATGGTTTCACTCTAATAGAAGTTATCAGCAGGATGATCTGCTGCTTCTCATGTCGACAGCAGCTGAAACAGACACTGACTCTACTTATTAATAATAATAATAATAATAATTAGGGATGCATGATATTGGATTTTTTCCAACTCATTGTGGTCGATACTGATATATGCTCATATTATTTTCCAGCTGGCTGAGGAGACTATTATGCATGCAGCATAGATTATACTAATTATGATCAATAAAGACAATATATGAAGGAAGAACTGAGGAAGACTGGAGTTCAGTAGCTCAGCATTAAAACTTTAATGAACCTGTCAAGTGGGAGCAGCAGTAGAGTTTTCATTGAGTTTATTAGACAGACAGGATTAATGTGTAGGATTTAATCTCTGGTCCACACTCCGGAGCAGAAGGTGGCGCTAATGCTCCTAATACGCTGGTTGCCAACTGCCGTTATAAACCAAAAAGAAGAAGATTTTTTTCCAAACAGAGTGGTACATCCTGTCAGCCGAGGTGTTTCCTATCTGTGCAGCTGAACACAGCAGCTCCTCGACGGACTGTTTCACCCTGACGGTCCAGATCAGCTGCTTCTTCCCAATTTAACCTGAATAACAAACCAGGACTCGGTGCTCCGGTTGGATCCACATGGAGAGCCGGGGCTAACGTTAGCTGAGAGGCTAGCGGAGCGTTAGCTGCAGCATGACCGGAGGGAAGCACAGCCAGCTAGCCTCCGCTAGCAGCAGCAGGTCTGACGGAGGAAACACCGAGACCGTCAGGATGAAACAGTCGGTGGAGGGAAACACAGTCAGGCAGTGGAGGCGACATATCTGCCTCTCATAATTAGCAGAAAATGTTCGATATTTCATTTTAGAGCTTATATCAGCCGATACTGATGACATGCCGATAATATTGTGCATCCCTAATAATAATAATGATAATAATAATAAACTTTATTTATATCGCACCTTTAATAACACACAATGCAGCTCAAAGTGATTTACAACAAACAAAAAAACAATAAACAATAAAAAACTAATAAGATAAAAAGAGGTGACATCATCAGGAGATTAGAAAGATAATACAGGTAATAAAAACAGCTGATAACAGTAAAGAGCAAATAAAAGGTTGAGTTCATTAAAAGAAACAGAGGAAGTTTGTCTGACATGGTGCAGTTTGTTCCAGATGTTTGAACAGCTGCAAGAAGCTGCTTCATCAAACTTTGTGCATTTGATTTGTTGCACATTTAACAAACGATCTGAGAGATACGAAGACGCTTTAAAACAAGTTTAACGCTGATGTTTACAGTATGTATCAGAGTCTGAACTCAAACCCAAAATTATTCTCAAAGTGGTGAAACAGTTCACATTTATAGCTTTTATATGACAGCAGCAGAGACGTGAGACGCTCTGAGGATGAAACAGAGTTCAGTAACTGGTTCAACACACAGTCAGCAGATAAAACCTCTGATGACCTGCGTTAGTTTCAGCTTCTGTCCTGACAGGAGCAGGAAGACTGGACGTAGACTGATGTATGGTGGACTGTCATCTAGTCCTACAGACGTGTTTTTATTCAGGGATTCAAGCAGCTTTATTTGTCACCTACACAGAAATATAAAGTAGAAGAAGCAGTGAAATGAAGGGAAGCTCAGTGACTGTGCAGGAAAAAATGACCAGTGCAAGATGAACCCATATAAATATATATATTAATCTTAACGTTAGCTAAAAACTAAATAAACATCCTCAGCAGATTCTACCAGCGTTTAGAGTTAAAACGAGCAGGAAACAATCAAACTGTGTGTGTGTGTGTGTGTGTGTGTGTGTGTGTGTGTGTGTGTGTGTGTGTTGAGGATCCGGATGTCCTGAGGACAGAAACTCCTCTTCAGTCTTTGGGTTTTGGTCATGTGACTGCAGAGGCGTCAGCAGCATCGTTGTTGTTGTGTGAAGTGTTGGAGGCATCCTGCAGGGAGGGGAGAAGAGATGTTCCGGTGGTAGCGGGCGGTGATGCTGCCATAGCGGGCGGTGATGCTGCCGTAGAGGGCGGTGATGCTGCCGTAGCGGGCGATGATGCTGCCGTAGAGGGCGGAGCAGCTGCCGTAGAGGGCGGTGATGCTGCCGTAGTGGGCGGTGATGCTGCTGTAGAGGGCGGTGATGCTGCCGTAGAGGGCGGTGATGCTGCCGTAGAGGGCGGTGATGCTGCCGTAGAGGGCGGTGATGCTGCCGTAGCGGGCGGTGATGCTGCCGTAGAGGGCGGTGATGCTGCCGTAGCGGGCGATGATGCTGCCATAGCGGGCGGTGATGCTGCCGTAGAGGGCGGTGATGCTGCCGTAGCGGGCGGTGATGCTGCCGTAGAGGGCGGTGATGCTGCCGTAGCGGGCGATGATGCTGCCGTAGAGGGCGGAGCAGCTGCCGTAGAGGGCGGTGATGCTGCCGTAGCGGGCGGTGATGCTGCCGTAGCGGGCGGTGATGCTGCCGTAGAGGGCGGTGATGCTGCCGTAGCGGGCGATGATGCTGCCGTAGAGGGCGGAGCAGCTGCCGTAGAGGGCGGTGATGCTGCCGTAGAGGGCGATGATGCTGCCGTAGAGGGCGGTGATGCTGCCGTAGAGGGCGGAGCAGCTGCCGTAGAGGGCGGTGATGCTGCCGTAGAGGGCGATGATGCTGCCGTAGAGGGCGGTGATGCTGCCGTAGAGGGCGGTGATGCTGCCGTAGCGGGCGATGATGCTGCCGTAGAGGGCGGAGCAGCTGCCGTAGAGGGCGGTGATGCTGCCGTAGCGGGCAGTGATGCTGCCGTAGAGGGCGGAGCAGCTGCCGTAGAGGGCGGTGATGCTGCCGTAGAGGGCGGTGATGCTGCCATAGCGGGCGGAGCAGCTGCCGTAGCGGGCGGTGATGCTGCCTGTCAGGACCCAGCCGAGGAGATGAAGGTCCTCAGGATGGAGGAGCTGATCAGTGAGTGTGTGCTGGGTGTGAAGAGTTCAGGTCTTCGTTCAGAGTAGGGCTGTGCAACATGATGATACATATCGTTTGACGATAGAAAAATGTATATCGTTTCATTTTATATCGTTTATATCGTGGTGTCGCAAATCACACTCTTAACTGCGATATCTTTCATCATTTGATGACGCTTTCTGTTCTTCCGCACAGTCGGATGTGAGTCAAAGGACGAAGGCAAGACGACATAAACACACATGGAGGAGTCCGACGACGAGCTCGTACCTAAGAGAGGGGCTACTTCTGTCGTATGGACGTGGTTTGGGTATGAAAAGTCTGACACGGCTGCAGACCGGTCCCCTCGTCAAACACCTCTAACCTCCTTTACCACCTGCACAAAAGTCATGTCAGAGAGTACAGGAGAGTCTACGGATGAAAGAACAGCAGAGCGCTGAAGCTTCTACCTGCAGCACACCGTATAGCACAGATTCACCGTCAGCAGGAGGATTCATGTAACATGTAAACAGAAACAGGCCTTATTAATGAATATTTATTCATTGAATTTACAGAAAATGTGCTGTATGGTGAGATTTTGGTCATATCAGGGTCAGGTTGTTGGACCGGCACCTCGGTGGGTCCAGATGTTAACAGCAGCCTCGGGGAGTTACTGGTCTGGAAGTCACTCAGTCCTGTCTGTGGTTCAGATATCTTGATTCATCTGAACAACTGTCCTGAACACAAAGATATTCAGTTAATAATTATATAAAATCCTCATATCTGAGAAGCTGCGATCACACAACAGTCACATTGTTTTCTTGAAGGATTGAAAACATTAATTGTTAATTTTCTTTCAATTGACTCATTAATGTTTCTTTAGATGGAAACAGCAGCAGGTCAGAGGTCAGAGGTCAGAGCCACTGATCAGCATTTCTTCATTTCATTCATTTAAAACATCAGTAGCCATGTTCATGTGTAGATTTATTATTGAACATAAAGATGTAAAACCGTCAGTCACATGACTGTCTCTCTGCTCGTTATTCACATAACAAACGTTTTCTTTTCATTCATGTTGAAGTCATGTTTATTTGCTGCTTGTATAATTTTCCGTGTCAATCTGAACGCGTTGCCCTTTTGTTGGTTTCTAATTAAAGAGGAGAGAACAATGGACGTGTTGTTGGCTTGAAACAGGACGTTGACATTTCAGCCTGAACGCTGTGACTCACTGCTCCTCTTTACAACATGTTCTCTACAGCTGCTCCCAGTACCAACCCAGTACTAACCCAATACTAACCCAGTACTAACCCAGTACTAACCCAGTACTTTTACTCAAGTACTTTACTTTATAAACTACTTTATACTCCCACTTCACTACGTTTCAGAGGGAAACTACATGTATGTTTTATTTCTCTGTTGGTTTAGTTATGTAAAGGATCTGAATGCTTCTCCCACTGCTGCCGTCCTCCAGTCAGGCTGATAGTTTGATAAGCTGCTGTCAGTCACGTATTGTCTTATTGAAACAAAAGAAAGAGAGAGAGAGAGAGAGAGAGAGAGAGGAGGAGGAGGGGAAGTGAGGACAGGATGAAGGATGAAGGACAGAGGAGGAGGAGGAGGAGGAGGAGTCTCTGTGTGAAGTGTCACGGCGGCTGTAGTGAGAAGGTCACAGCAGATTTTACAGGAAAATGTCACCGTGTGTCCCGGTCGGAGTCCTGCGAAGAACACAGAGAGAGAGAGAGAGAGCTCAGCAGGAAGTAAAGCACGCTGACTGAAGCCCCGCCCCCCTTAGTTACTGTTGCTACGACTGTCAATCAAACTGTTTGATAGATATAAAGATAGATATAGATAGATATAAATAGATAGATATATAGATATAGATATAGATAGATTTATAGATAGATTGATAGATTGATACTTTATTGATACTTTATTTATCCCAAAGGGAAATGAAAATGCTTCAGCAGTCACACAACATAAATTAAACCAAAATACAAAAACAAAACAAACAAATGCAATTAAAGGCTAAATTACACATTTCTGACAGTACAAATACAGTTTATGTAACCATAGACTGAAAAAAATATGGACGTCGTCACCGTGACGTCACCTGTTGGTTTGTGAACTGCCGTTCTGAAGCCTCGAGTGTAGCAACTTCTGGACTGAGGAACAAAACGGAGAGAAGAAGAAGAAGTGTTCATGAATTCAGTCGGCTCGGACACGGTGTGAGCTAACATCAGCTCCATGAGTCGGTCGATCGTCTCCAGCTGAGTTTTGAATGCTGACTTATTTTAAAAGTGTCATAAATCTGCACCTGATGGCTACATACATGATGTCATGCTAACAGACTGAAGCTAAAGCTAAAGCTAAATCCTCCGCCGGTGAGGATGATGAAGACGCAGCTGGAGCTAAACGTGTCTGATGCATAGACTGGATATAAAGATGGACGTCATGACGGCTCCACAAAAGTGAAGCCAAAACATCTGGATCGCCGCCTGGTGGCTGGCTGCAGGATAGGTCATAAGTCCCGCCCCCTCCATGTTAGCGGATGGGACATGAACCAAACTAAAAAATCAAAGTCAAATACGTTTCTCCCAAAGATGGTTTCTGTCATTTCAGGAAGTTCTTATCACGCTGATGTTTGCTGATTTTTCTTATAAGTTTGTTTTTAATTAGTTATTTGACGATATAGAAAGGGGGTCTGACGTCATGATTGACAGCTGTGACAGCCGCTCTCAAACCTTCGTCGGGCAGCGGGACGGCCCGACTCTACTGCGCACAAGCAAGATGGCCGCTCCCTGAAAGGAGATATTTTGTCTTATATACAGTCTGTGATGTGATGTATCAGTGGAGAAGCTCCACAGACACTGAACTAAAACTAGGACGCACAGTTTTTATCTCTCTGATGTTGAACAACAACATTAAAACACGAGTCATGCAGCTGTTTTATCAGTTCAATAGTTGATCAGTCGCTGTAATGAGACGTGAATAATATTTCTCACAGGACGCCGAATTGAAGAAAGAAACAAAAAATAATAATGTTGTTTAGTATGTCGATAAATATAAATATACTGTAGATGAGAGTACGTGTGACCCTCCGTCCCGATGCATCAGCTGCAGTAACGACTGGACAGCAGAGTTATTGATCCATCGTAGCAGCTTCCTGATGATGGACACACCAGAAGAAACTCGCTAGCATAGCAACATTAATGCTACAAACAACCCAGAATGCATCAGTCTCTGTAGACGACCCGCCTGCCTATCTGGCCGATATATTTATTAATTCATCTTCTGGTAGCTTAACGTCTAGTTTTATATTCATATTATATGTCATGAAAACATACAGTATGTGTAGATACAGACAGCAGCTCCATGATCATCACTGACACACCTGCTGTGGCTGGTTACGGTTGCTAAGCTGTGATTGGACGGTAGCTGTTCAGGGGTGGCGTTTGGCTGTGTGTGTGTGTGTGTGTGTGTGTGTGTGTGTGTGTAGGTGGGAGTGTGTAACGTTTCTTCTTTTTTTTTACAACCTTCCAGCAGAACATCACAGAGTCTGTGGAGCTTTTTACATCCTGATGCATGAAACAAACGTTATTTTTAGAGCGAACAGTAAGATGAGGAGCAGCCTGTCATACAGACAAACATCCTGCTGTCAGTGTTCACGTCCTTCTATCTGCCTTTAATAACACGTGTTTATAACGCTGTACAAGCAGGTTCATTTAAAGTCTTTATAAATGTTATATTATTACAACTTACTGCTGTATCATCATGTATCATCAGACACGTCAGAACATCTTTGAGGGTTTGAGGATAAAATTAGTGGATTTTTGATCTTCTGTTGTGATGAATATTAATTGGACCAGTATTAATTAATAGTTTAGTCTCCAGAGCTGCAACTGTTTTCATCATCGATTCATCTGCAGATTATTTTCTTGATTAATTGTTTGGTTTATAAAAATGTCAGAAACTGTTTGTTACGTTTGACCTTGAACCCAAAATATATAATTTATTATAACGGACAAATACTCACATCTGAGATTTTGGAAGCATCAAATGTTTTTTGGGTGAAAAATGAAAAACAAGTAAATGATGATATGACGAATATCTGCAGATGAATTTTCTTCTAGTCTAATATTCTCTGGATGAATATTTTCCTCTAAAGACTAAAATCAGCTGAACATTAAGATGTTATTTGATATCTGAAGTTTGTTTTTATAAACAGGAAGTTGTTTGATTTTCATTCTTTAGTCCAACAACAAAAAAACAAAACTAGATTTAATTTTCATTCTTAGTATGTGAATAAAAACTGAAAATATAGTAACAAAAAAAACTGAAAGCAGAGAAAGTTGTTGTTCTTCTTCTTCTCCTTCTTCTTCTTCTTCTTCTCCTTCTCCTTCTTCTTCTTCTTTTTCTCCTTCTTCTTCTTCTTCTCCTTCTTCTTCTTCTTCTTCTTCTTCTTCTTCTCCTTCTTCTTCTTCTTCTCCTTCTTCTTCTTCTTCTTCCTCTTCTTCTTCTTCTTCTTCTTCTTCTTCTTCTCCTTCTTCTTCTCCTTCTTCTTCTTCTCCTTCTTCTTCTCCTTCTTCTTCTTCTCCTTCTTCTTCTTCTTCTTCTCCTTCTTCTTCTCCTTCTTCTTCTACTTCTTCTTATTCTCCTTCTTCTTCTTCTCCGTCTTCTTCTCCTTCTCCTTCTTCTTCTCCTTCTTCTTCTTCTTCTCCTTCTCCTTCTCCTTCTTCTTCTCCTTCTTCTTCTTCTTCTCCTTCTCCTTCTCCTTCTTCTTCTCCTTCTTCTTCTCCTTCTTCTTCTCCTTCTTCTTCTTCTCCTTCTTCTTCTCCTTCTCCTTCTTCTTCTCCTTCTTCTTCTTCTTCTTCTTCTTCTTCTTCTTCTTTACTAAATTAAATTACTGTCACACAAGAGCAACGCCGACAGTAAATCCTGACAGATGAGGAATATTGAGGGTTTATTAAAGTAGTTTCAGATGATATTCTGTGGATGGATTAACGGCTTCATGGTGAACTCAGAGTCTTTATTTAAACTTCAACACAGTCCTCAAACACTCGTCGCCGGTGGAATCATTCTTCCTCTCTGTCTTTGTTTTGTGCTTCTTGCATCATCGTTGAAGCTCAGCTCTGAGAGGAGACCAAAAATAGTAAAAGAGAGAAAGAGGGCGAGTAGAGTCGGAGTAAAAACAGACAAAAGAGAGAGAGAGAGAGAGAGAGAGAGAGAGAGAGAGAGAGCGGAGATATTAAAGATTGATGCGTAGAGGTTGGGTTGAGTGGCGCTGCAGGAGGAGACTGATGGTTCCAACATGTCAGAACCAGTAAAGACGGACAGACGAGAGAAGAACTGCTTCCATCCCTTCAGCGTGACCTCCGACCTCTGATGTCATCACGTTTACTGACATCATTTTTTAAGGAAATGTTTGATGCTCCAAGTTCTCAAATGTGAGAATTTGCTGCTTTTCTGACGCAGTAACACACAGTGACATCATCACACGTGTAATATTGACATTTGATGACATCATCTCATGCTTTGATGAATGTTTTTCTCTGTTTTTTTGATGTTTTATGGATGAAATGATGAACGCATGAATCTAACGGCGTGTCCTCTTCCTTCCTTCCTGTCAGGGTGTCTCGGGCTGCGTCCGTCCTGCTCTCGGACCCCTGCTTCCAGCTGCACTCCATCCAGCACCTGTTGGGGGAGGGAGGAGGAGGAGGGGAGGCCTCCGGCTCGGCGGCCGTGCTCACCTCCACCGCCACCGCCGCCCGTCCGGTCGTGGGGTCTCTCGGGTCGTCCGTGGCCTCGCCGATCCCCTCGGCCCCCGGAGCCGCCGGCCCTGCGGAGCGCAAACACTTCTCCCTGCACGCATGTGAGTCAAACACGTCTCACACAAGCAGAAAGACATGAGAGCATGAAAACCAACGATATAAACACTGACAGAGATCTCATGAAGCCACTGCAGATGAAATATTGTACTTTCTACTCCACTACATTTATTTGACAGCTTTAGTTACTTTTCAGATGAAGATTTGACACAATGGATAATATAACAAGCTTTTAAAATACAACACATTGTTAAAGATGAAACCAGTGGTTTCCAACCTTTTTGTCTTTTGACGTCTTACAAAAAGCAGTGTGTAGTCGGGGTCACATTTCACATGTCTATGAGTTGTTAACAGCTCCACCAAATAGTGATTTTTCCCTCTAAACTTCTCACATGCTTTCATTTCAATAAATGTTCAAATGATCCAATATTTCAGCAAAAATCAAAAGATTAGAGAAAAAGTCATTTCATTAGTTTATTTATGACATCTGTCAGTGTGTCGCCAACAAGACACCATGAAGACAACAACAACAAAATCAACAATAAGACAAAGATACAATATGATAACCATGATGTGGATCCTGATAAAATGATAAAACATATTCTGCACATCTCCAGCTCTATATTTATATTCTGGGGCTCTACTGGAATAAAAACTCGTTTTAGCTCCTGTCTCTTTAAGCCCCGCCCTCCTGATGAGCCCACTCTGCTCTGATTGGTCAGCTTCGGCTGTAATAAAATGTGCAGTTTTGGTTCCTGCTGCAGTTTCTTCAGATGTTCTGAACCTCCTGCGAGTCTTCAGGAGTCTCAGTTTCAGTGACTGTAAGAAGGTTCCTGAGTAGAGCTGCAACTATCAGTTCTTTTCATTATCGATTCATCTGCTGATTATAAATTCTTGATCAATTGTTTTGTCTATAAAATGTCAGAAAATGGTGAAAAATAGAGCTCAGCGTTTGGTCTGATCAACAGTCAGAAAGATCAACAGACTTATTGATGAGATTTAAAAGATGACATCATCAGAAGCTGAATAAACTTTAATAAAAGTCTAATAAAACAATTATTTGATCATCACAATAGCTGCAGATTATTTTTCTGTCAGTCGATGAATCTACTGACTGCTGCAGCTCCTCAGATGAATAATCTGAATGATCCGTTGATTGACAGCCTGACAGACCACTGGGTTCATGTGTAAGTGTTCCTCTGGGCCTGAGAGGGTTAAAAAGCAGCTCGTTATGTTCTTAACGTGATTTAGTCTTGACTTTCACTGAGCCGAGGGCTGCAGATGCTTCCATCAGGGCTGCAGATGCATCCGTCGGGGCTGCAGATGCATCCGTCGGGGCTGCAGCTCTGCTCTCGTATGTTTGTCTTCTGCTGCACTTCACGTTTGTTTCTGCTGAGTGTGAAATATTATGACACAGACTGACGGTGATGAAGCCAGTCACAGCCTCTGAAACACAAACATATCTATCTATCTATAGACATATATACATATATATAAATATATATATCTATATCTATCAACATTAGTTCATATATTGAGCAAAAAGCAGATGAATGATGGAGACTCATCTCCACATGTTGTTTTGTTTTGGTGCATAATGATCCAAAAATGCAAAGTAAAAGAAAATATAACTACTAATGAAGTCAGTTCATGTACAATACAATACAAATGATTGTGTTAATGTCATGTGACATGTTGGATGTGTTTCAGTCATTTTCTTATTAGAAAAAAAAACAAACAACAAACAAACATTTCTCCCTCCAGAAACACACAAACATTCAAAAAAGAAAGGAAAAGCAAAAAACTGTAAACAAACAAACAAACAAACAAACAAAAGACTTGAGTGTCAGTCTGAAAGGATCTGTGAGAGTGAGAGGAGGAGCACTGAGGAGGATTTGAGTTTCTCCAGTAGAGCAACTAAAGAAGAGAAGGTCACAACATCGACCTTGACTGATAATAAAATAATAAAAATCCAAACGAGTTTTAAAGACACATTTAGAGCTTCTCAGATAAATCAGAGCAGCGTCTGCAGAGTCTGCACCGATCACAGCGTCGACGTTTTAACGTGAATATAACGTCAGTCAGGAAGAAGATGTTGTGGTGGTGAGACTGCACAAAACACACAAAGCATCTGTAACGTATGTTTCTCCACAGTCTGAGCTGTCAGTGTGTAACGTGATGGTGAGAATCATCAGTGACTCTGCAGCTCCTCTCGGCTTTACGGAGCTTTATAGTGAGTTTCAGCTCATTGTTTATCTGTCCGGCTGCAACTTTACTGTTCTGGTTCACTCTCAGCGTCTCATAGCGTCATTTTCAGAGAAAAAGCTGTAAAAAGCTGCTGAACACTACCTGTGTGTGGAGCATTTAGCAGATAAAGAGCCAGATATTTCCCTCAGGAGCTGGTGGAGAGTGAAAACAGAATGAAAAGAGAGTGAATATTGGACAGAAACACGACTCCACATGAATGATAATGTTGCTCCGTAACTGCTGGATGTGAACATGAAAGAAATCTCACTCACGTGTTTCAGTCTTTGTCTCCACATAGTTTCGTTGTTTTTCACCACAAATTCAAACAATTAATGACGTTTAAGAATAAGAGACGAACAGCCGGCTGACACACGGAGACGTTCAGGGATCAGCGATGAGTTCAAACACAGAGATGGAGGCTGAACAGCAGCCGAGCCGCGCAGCAGCTTTATGTAAAAATATGCAGACATGCAGCGCTGTGTGTGCGTGTGTGTGTGTGTGCGTGTGTGTGTGTGTGCATGTGTGTGCGTGTGTGTGTGCGTGTGTGTGTGTGTGCGTGTGTGTGTGTGTGTGCATGTGTGTGCGTGTGTGTGTGTGTGTGTGTGTGTGTGTGTGTGTACAGGCGACACGTCGACGCAGCTCCGTCTCTCTGCAGACGCCTCAATCACATTCTCTCTGTGTGAAAACATCAATGTTTAATCATCACTAGCAGATATTCAGGATGAACGAGGAGTAGCAGGATTTCTGAAGTGAGATACAGCGTTAAATGTGTGTGTGTGTGTGTGTGTGTGTGTGTGTGTGTGTGTGTGTGTGTGTGTGTGTGTGTGTGTGTGTTGGCTGCAAAAAGGCGAGGTGTCCTGGAGAGTTGAGCTGTCACCAGAGGGGATGGCCTGGTCACCACGGCATCCTCCTCTGTTGCCATGGGAACACAAGCTGTTTCCATGACCACCTCGCATGGCATCATGTGGAGGATTGGTCTGTGTGTGTGTGTGTGTGTGTGGAGGTCACACTCGATGAGTTTGAACCTCCTCTCATCTGTTTAGTCCTGTTTCCTCCTGACGGGACGTCACATGATGCAACATAAACTGTACCAGAGGGTTTCTGGGTAAATGTCCGTTACTGACACCTGGACTGCACATTACATTATATATAAATATAATATTTATATTTTTATTATTACATTATATTTCAAGGCAATGAGACTGTATAATACTAACATAATACTAACATAATACTAACATAATACTAACATAGTACCAACATAATACTAACATAATACTAACATAATACTAACATAATACTAACATAGTACTAACATAATACTAACATAATACTAACATAATACTAACATAATACTAACATAATACCAACATAGTACTAACATAATACTAACATAATACTAACATAATACTAACATAATACTAACATAATACCAACATAGTACTAACATAATACTAACATAATACTAACATAATACTAACATAATACTAACATAATACTAACATAATACTAACATAATACCAACATAGTACTAACATAATACTAACATAATACCAACATAATACTAACATAATACTAACATAATATTAACGTAATACTAACATAATACCAACATAGTACTAACATAATACTAACATAATACTAACATAATACTAACATAATATTAACATAATATTAACATAATACTAACATAATACCAACATAGTACTAACATAATACTAACATAATACTAACATAATACTAACATAATACTAACATAATACTAACATAATACTAACATAATACTAACATAATACCAACATAGTACTAACATAATACTAACATAATACTAACATAATACTAACATAATACTAACATAATACTAACATAATACCAACATAGTACTAACATAATACTAACATAATACCAACATAATACTAACATAATACTAACATAATATTAACGTAATACTAACATAATACCAACGTAATACTAACGTAATACTAACGTAATACTAACATAATACTGACACCAAGAAATCTAATGAGTTATAATTTGATCTCTAACAATTAGTTCATTGATATAAAATCAATCTGCAATGTAAAAAAATATATATATTTCTTTAGATGGTAAAAAATATTTCTTTTTTTTTAAAGTCTTCCACATATAAAAAAAACACTTTTACACACAAATACTCAACAGTACATGAATTTAAAATAAATAAATATAATTCATGTAAAAACTGAAGATAAGATCAGCAGAATTAAAATAAATCAAATTAATGGAAAAGCTGCTATAAAATACAGGAAAACAGAAGTAACATATATAACATGTATATAACATATATAACATGTGTATATACACATGTTATATATGTTATATACATGTTATATATATATATATATATATATATATATATATATATATATATATATATATATATATATATATATATATATATATATATAACATGTATACAACATATGTATGTTATATACAACATATGTATATAACAATCATTTGGTGGGACATTATCACTTCTGTTTTTTTAAAAAGTAAAGAAAGATGATGAGCGATGGACTCATTTGATAATCGATTAATGGTTTCGATCAAACATACCAAACATTTTCTGCTTCCAGCTTCTTAAATGTGATGATTGTTGTTTTTATTGGACATACATACATATATATATATTGTATTGTATATAATGTATCTTTAGATTGTGAAGTGTTGCTCGGACCCAACAAGCTAACTGAAGACTGTTGTTTATCATTTTTCAGACCAGACGATGAATCAGAAGCAGACGCAGCTGCTTAGATTTAAAGCCGTTTCATTGGTCCGTCTGAGTCATGTGATTCTTGTAGTTTCAGCAGAGCTGCAGCTCTTTACATTTATCATTACAACAAAAAATATCTTAACAGGTTTTTTTTTTTTACATATTTGTGGAAAAAGTGTTGGTTGTAAACAGGAAGTGAACAACTCCTCCCTCTATAATAACGTCACCTGACTTCCTGCTTTGCTGTCGTCATCATCAGTGCGGCTGCTGGAGGGCGCCGTCACTGACACGTAAACATGACGTCTAACTGCTAGTGATACTACAGACAATTGTTAGTGCCCGCCCACACAGATATTGGACCAATCAAATTCCAGCGCCGACATCGTCAGGTTGGACGCAGATATTGAGCGCTGCTGTTACTGCACAATCAGCAAGAAAATTTATTGTGATTTCAGTTTAAATATAAGAAGAATATAAATAAGAACAAACAGAGAGGAAACAAAAATCAATCTTTATTTCTGTTTACCATCAACAGCTGATCGACACACATGAAAACGTGATGAAACATTTCCAGGTCTCTTATTGTTTCTGTGACATAATGATGCACCATGGGAAGGAATCCTGCCTATTCTCAAGGCTTTGTTGGTTTGTGTGTGTGTGTGTGTGTGTGTGTGTGTGTGTGTGTGTGTGTGTGTGTGTGTGTGTGTGTGTGTGTTGGTGGAGGCACTCCAGTCCCCACAGCCCTCAATGTATTATGGATGAGACTGTGTGGAGTGTTTTTAGAGGCAAAAGAGAGGCTCAGATGGAAAAAGAGAATGATCCTCTCTCTCTCTCTCTCTCTCTCTCTCTCTCTCTCTCTCTCTCTCCCTCTCTCTCTCTCTCATTAACCTCCAGTCTCTCTGTTTTTTGCTGCAGATGTTTATTTACCCAAATAAAAGCTGCAAATCAGTGAAAGTGTTGTGCGTCCGAGGCTGCCGGCTCTGCTCCTCGGGGGGAGAAGAGCTGAGCTGCTTTCTCTCTCTTTTTTTTTTTTTCTGTGCTGCTGTTGTTGTTGTTGTTGTGGAACAACAGTAAATAGTACAGTTTGTAATGCAACAGCAACACATTCTGGCTTCAGCCTCCATTTCATTATTTCACTTCATTCAGTAGGTTTTTTGATCGTCGCAGCGCTTTAACAAACAGCTGCATGTCTGCAGACCGGCGCTCCGGTTCAGACATTCATGTTTCTGTCAGGATGAAACGTTATCATCCTGGTGATTGTCAGAGTCACTTCTTGGACAAAGGAAGTGAATTCACTCACTCAACTACAGTTACTGATGACACACAACCTGTCAACTGTCAAACATGTAGAAATAAGAATAAGAGTTTTAAAGGACGCCTGAAAGCTGCTGGTTCAGTGTTGATTATAGATCTACTGCAGCGTCACAGCAAAGCAAACAAATACATTTTAAATCTGAACAGAACGTGCACGAGTGAGAAATAAAAACAGCTGTTCTACATAAAATCTGCAGCCTGATTCATCGGTGAAACTGTCATCGCAGCGATCTTTAGATAAAGTCTTTGTCGTGTAGATTTTAGTTGTTTAAACTACGTTCTTACTGCAGAAGATCTGCAAATTAAAGACAATCAGAGGACTGAATGACCCGAGGTCGTAATCAAGAACAAACTGACCCCCCGGGGGGGGCGGCATGAGTAGGAGTCGGTGTCAATGAATGGAAGTCTGAAGCGTGGGAAAACAGACGACCTTTATACACATCCAGATACTCTGAACACACATGTAGTGATGGTGAGGAATATATTGTTACAGTCAGAGTGTGTGTGTGTGTTTATTAGCCTCGTAGCTCTGCTGTCAGTCCATTGCATCACCAGTTCTACCACCAACAATACCATTCACTACTGGAGACACAAACACACTGAGACACTGATAGAAAATGAGTCACGATGCAGACGGAGAACAGAAACGCTTCTCTGGAAGATCAGATCATCTGTGTCTCAACCTGGAGGCTTTTATTTCATCTCTCTTCAGGTAGTAATATTGTGAATATTTCACAGATCAGCAGTTTGCAGTGGAGGCTAGCAGGCAGCTAACAAGCTTTACACACCACACAAAACAATTTATTATCATATTATTGGAGCAGAACCTCTCAATCTTTCATGTTTTCAATTTCAACAAGTAGAATCACTGAGGATTATTCTCTGTGTGTGAGTAAACCTCCACACTTCAGTCTGCAGGAACTAATAAACAGATGAAGTGAAGATGAAGACGAGCAGCAGAGAGATGAAACTCATGTAGAAGAGCCGTCATTCCTGCCGGAGTCACGACTGCGTCAGGATGTCAGACTGTGTTTCCTCACTTCTGACTGATATTAAAACTGAAGCATCTGTAACCAGGTGACACATAAACACATGTAACACCTGTAACATCAGTACTGTAGTGTCACACCACCACCTCAAAAACACATTTTAACGTTGATTTACACAAGAAAACATCAGATTGAGTCATTTCAGTAAGTGTCCGTGTTGCAGTGACGGCGCCCTCTAGCAGCCGCAGTAATGATGACATCAGGTGACGTTATTATAGTGCTTACATACTCAGGAGGCGGACTTGATAACGATTTAATCCGGACCAGGAACTAAATTTAACTGCAACCTGACCCGGACCGCTGTCATCATTCAGCCGCCTGCGAGTCGCCACAGTCAGTAATTAAATGTTGTTGTCGGATGTTAAAAGCTCAAACTGGCCGATGCAAAAAAAAGGAAAGGTTGAAATAGAAAATGTGTTTAAATAGGAGACATATTCAGCACATGTCCAGCTCTATATTTATATTCTGGGGCTCTACTGGAATATCTTTGCATGATTTCCAGTTAAAAACTCCTTATTTATCTTCTACTGGTCCTTTATGCAGCCCCTCAGTTCAGCCTCTGTCTGAAACAGGCCGTTTTAGTTCCTGTCTCTTTAAGGCCCCGCCTCCTGATGAGCCCACTCTGTTCTGATTGGTCAGCTTCAGGAAGCTTCCTCCGGCTCCGGAGGCTACGTAAACAAACTATAGTAGCAGGATTTCACTTCTTCTTCTCCTTCTTTACTCAGAATGTCAACTTCTCAAATCCATCTGTACATGTTGGAGCTGAATCACATCTGAGATATGAGAGTGAACAACGTTAACAACAAAACAACAAAAAGCAGAATACGTCCGCTGTAAAGATGACTGGACTGAGGGAAACAGTGTCCATAATGACGGCTCCAAAGACTAATAACAGCATCATGTTTTCAGTCTCCAGAGAGTAGTTCTGTGTAAGGCGGACGCTACTGAGCATGTGCAGGAACACACTTCTGTTTACAGCTTCACCAGCTTGTTGTGCTGCAGATCACAACCTCTGGAAAAGATTTATAATGTTCATCCTCTCTCTTTGTTTCTTTCCCTGGTTCTTATTTTCATTATTTTATGCATGTTCTTAGTTTACGGTGAAGGTTTCTCTGTTTAGTCTGGTCTCTTCTCCTCTCAGTCTCTCCTCCATCTTCCTGCAGATATCATGTGTAGTGATTGTTATCTCTCACTGCAGATCAACATGGCAGCTCTCCAACAAGCCAATATCACAGCCCAGACTGGGCTGCACTCCAACGCTGAAAGAGGATCTGAGGGGGGGGGGGGGGGGGGGGAGGGGGTTGGAAAGACGAACCAAAAGCAATAAAGTGAGAGAGGAGAGAGAGGAGAGGGATAAAAGCAGCAGAGAGGAAGTTAAACGTAACAGAAGAGAACAAAAGTAGTTTGTTGGGATGTTTAGTGACAGTTTATTTCAGACAGACAGCGAGACTGAAGACATGAGAAGAGACAAATGATGATTAGGTCTTTATTGATCTTACTGGTGCAGTGAGACGGGAACGGGCTGATTGCTTATTTCTCGAGAACCACACATATATGTGTCAACTGATAAAAGTATCAATTAAAACAATAAGGATTCATTAAATTAAATGGTTTTAATCTGGACAGAGACTTCACCAGTGAGACTAAACTGAGGTTGAACTGTAGAAGCAGTTTACAGCCTTCTATTGGTTGATTCTGCTGCCAATCAAATGTATCTGCGCTCCTATTGGCTAGTTTTACTGCCTCTGCTTCTGTTTTCTCTCTTTCGGGTAGTTTAACCGAGCGGGGTGCTCGCCTTTGTCCTGCTCAGCAAATCAGAGCCCAGAAACCCCGCCCGGCTGTGATGTGACGGTGTTTATATCAAACAGACCTCACTGCTGGCTGTTTGCTTGTTTATTCAAAGCTCATTAAATGTTTCGCATGTTCAAAGAGCTTCACACTCGACGCTGCACTTCCTTTGGTCCTCAGCAGTACACGCGCCAAGCGTGAAGCCCAGAAGCCCCGCCCCACTGTGATGTGATGGTGTCTGTATCAAACAGCCCTGCTTGTTTGCTTGTTTATTCAAAGTTTTTTAATATTAAATGTGTTGCATGTCCAAATTGCACCAAAAGAGCATCTGTCTCCTCAGTAAATCACCCGCTGAGTGTTTGATGGTTGTTTATTTGTGCTTCAGAACAAAACCGCCGTGAAACAATCAGATAATAACGTGTTTCTGTCATTCACGGAGTCTCTCTCTCTGTCGCTCGCTCATGCTCTCACCCTCTCTCTCTCTCTTTTTCTCTTGTCTTTTTTAAAATAAGTCAGAAACTCACAACAAAGCCAAACTTTTAACTTTATCAAACAAAGCGAGATGTCATCGTCTCTTCTCTCTCGTGGCAGGTTGTACAGCTCTGATCATGACGTGCAGTAGCAGAGCCCAGAAGCCCCGCCCCGCTCGCTGATCGCTTGTTTATTCCAAGTTTATTAATATCGAACACGTTGAGTGACCAAATTGCACCAAATTCGAGACTGCGTTCCCTTGTGTCCCCAGCAACGCAGCCACCGAGTGTGAAGTCGATCAGATGAATGATTCTCAAGATATGTGAAGGACAAACATACATACAGACAGAGGTTCTTTGCTTTATATATAAAGATGTGTTTCAGCAGCCAGGAAGTGTGCTGACTGTCATTTTGTCTTTGAACTTCCTGTGTGGTGTTTTGTTCATTAACATCTGCTGCTTGTGATCAGTTTCACCTGCATTTTATCAAATATCAGTTTTATAAAATAACAAACAGAGTGAAGGACTCACAGCAGTCTGACAAACATCCACCCTAACCCCTAACCCTAAACCCTAACCCTAACCCCTAACCCTAACCCTAAACCCTAAATCTAAACCCTAACCCTAAACCCTAACCCTAACCCCTAACCCTAGCCCTAAGCCCTAAACCCTAAACCCTAACCCTAAACCCTAACCCTAACCCCTAAACCCTAACCCTAAACCCTAACCCTAAACCCTAAACCCTAACCCTAAACCCTAACCCTAACCCTAACCCCTAAACCCTAACCCTAAACCCTAACCCTAACCCCTAACCCTAAACCCTAAATCTAAACCCTAACCCTAAACCCTAACCCTAACCCCTAACCCTAGCCCTAAACCCTAAACCCTAACCCTAAACCCTAACCCTAACCCTAAACCCTAACCCTAAACCCTAACCCTAACCCTAACCCTAAACCCTAACCCTAAACCCTAACCCTAACCCCTAAACCCTAACCCTAAACCCTAACCCTAACCCTAAACCCTAACCCTAACCCCTAAACCCTAACCCTAAACCCTAACCCTAACCCCTAAACCCTAACCCTAAACCCTAACCCTAACCCTAAACCCTAACCCTAACCCCTAAACCCTAACCCTAAACCCTAACCCTAAACCCTAACCCTAACCCTAAACCCTAACCCTAAACCCTAACCCTAAATCTCTTAAAGTGATCATTTTAACCCAAACCATCATCTTTAAACCTAAGCAGACCTGAACCACAGCGTTGTTACATCATAAAACATCATTATTGATTAACGGTGATGTGTAACATTTCTGTTGGACACATAAAAGTTTCCAGGAATTGTTTATAGGTTGATTCACAGCTACATCATATCACAGCATGCTAAAAGCTACCACAAGACATTTATTTACATGAGAATGTTTGATGATGATGATTTATTACTGTAATTTATCTATCTGACTCAGTGTTTATCTCACTCCTCGTGCACTCATTTCATGAATTTAGACGTCACATCTGTCAGTAAAAACAGCGTTCCTCATCACAAAGAGCAGAGAACACATCAGATCAAGACTTAACAGACAAGAACAAACTTGAGAAAGTGAAGATTTATTACAGAAACATTGCATCATGACTGCTGTGAATAAACAGAACTGTGGGTTTTACTGCACGGCTAACATCCTGCAACAACAGTCCAGCTCTCAGGCTGCTGAATCTGTTTCTGGATTTGATAATCACTTTCACTCTAAATGACTCTCTGTGGCTCCCATTTATCAAACTGTCTGGAGTTGTATTGAGAGGTGGAGGAAGTAGACCTCTGTTGTTGTCCAGAAACTATTAAAAACATGTCAGTGAGTCTCATCACTGCACTGGGTGACATGTTCCTTCATCATGAAGAGTTTGGTCACGTTAGTTTGTTTAGAAACGGCTCCAGAGACTAATAACAGCATCATGTTTTCAGTCTCAGCAGAGTAGTTCTGTGTAAGACAGACGCTACTGAGCATGTGCAGGAACACGGTTCTGTTTACAGCTTCACCAGCTTGTTGTGCTGCAGATCACAAGCTAGCGAAGCTGTAAACAGAATCATGTTCCTGCACATGCTCAGTGGCAGGTTACTATCTTATCGCCATATTCTTACTCTTTGGCTCTGTCATCTGATGGAACCTGACCACCAACAGACTGTATGATAAGAACTGTTTTCTGTAGTCTTTATTCTTTATTTGGATTCCAATCAGCTGGTCTTCTCGGAGTCCACACAATAATAAAACCAATGATTTAAAATCACATTGATCAAAGTGCACATCGCTCAGAGAGTCTCTGAACACTTAACAAGTCAATAAGAATGAAAACAGAAGGAAGAAAAAAGAGGCACACGTTAACACAAGTAAAAGCACACACACATACACCCGCACTCACACACACATATATACCAGTAGTAATGTTAATATTACAACACAATTGAATGTAGATTGATGGACAGAAATTTCAATTTTCATCCATTTAAAATTAGATGTACAACACAAGAAATTGTGTAAAAAGTGAAGGTCTGAATCCAGTGTAGCTAGCGCCACCATGAGGTTCATATTTGTGTTTTTTTATTTTATTGGATGGATTATCATGAAATTAATTTGATACATTCATGTTGCCTCTGGATGAATCGCAATAACTGATCGATTTGATTGACTTTCCATCTGCTGCCATCTGGTCAACATTTTTAATTTGTCCAATAATTTGTTTTTAATATCTGCAAAACTAATGACAGTCAGCTAATTAGCAAATGTTAGCATGTTTAACATGAGGAAACATTATACCTAAACATCAACATGTTAGCATTGTGATTGTTGGTCACTGCTGTTTGAAATCTTTGTTTTTATTTTGAATATTTTATGTTGTTTTTCTTCTTGTTTGTCTTTTTATGTTTTACTGATACTGAAGACTAGCGACCATCTCATGGAAGCTAATAGGAATCAAATGAAGATTAAAGTATAAAGCACAGAAGGGCTGAAACTAATGATCTTTCAATTATCAAGTAATTTATTGATTATTTTCTCAATTAATTGATTAGTTTTTTGGTCCAAAAAATGTCAGAAAACTGTAAAAATGTTGATCAGTGTTTCCCAAAGTCTAAGATGACGTCATCAAATGTTTTGTTGTTTTGTCCACAAACCAAAGAAACCAGAAAATATTCACATTTAAGAAGCTGGAATCAGAGAATTAAACTTAAAACAATGAATCGATACAGACAGAGATTCTTTGCTTTATATATAAAGATGTGTTTCAGCAGCCAGGAAGTGTGCTGACTGTCATTTTGTCTTTGAACTTCCTGTGTGGTGTTTTGTTCATTATCATCTGCTGCTTGTGATCAGCTTCACCTGCATTTTATCAAATATCTGATCAGTTTTATAAAATAACAAACAGAGTGAAGGACTCACAGCAGTCTGACAAACATCCACCCTAAACCCTAAACCCTAAACCCTAACCCTAACCCTAAACCCTAAACCCTAACCCTAAACCCTAAACCCTAACCCCTAAGTCTCTTAAAGTGATCATTTTAACCCAAACCATCATCTTTAAACCTAAGCAGACCTGAACCACAGCGTTGTTACATCATAAAACATCATTATTGATTAACGGTGATGTGTAACATTTCTGTCGGACACATAAAAGTTTCCAGGAATTGTTTATAGGTTGATTCACAGCTACATCATATCACAGCATGCTAAAAGCTACCACAAGACATTTATTTACATGAGAATGTTTGATGATGATGATTTATTACTGTAATTTATCTATCTTAGTTAGATAATAATAGTTAGTTAGATAATAATAGTTAGTTATTAGACTTTAGAGCTGCAAAGATTAGCTGATTAGTTGATGGATAGAAAATGAATCACGTTCTGGTTTCCGTTGGCGACGCTGCAGCTGTAGAACACGTCCAGCAGTACGAGAAGAATCAGATAGTGTGTAATAAATAAACAAAGCTTGTCAGATTATTTGTGGCTGACAAACGTAATATGATCACAGTGACACACTTTATTATATTTCTCCTCTGACTTTAGTGGTTTATTTTGGGCCTTTCAGCGGTAACAGGATCTCTGTAGTGATTGGCAGATGTTGCCTGCAGGCGCCGTGTCGTTCAGTCCAGCATCAGCTTACACAGTGATGATGATGATGATGATGATGATGATGATCAGCTTGAGCACAGACTGCTGTTTTATTAGTTTATTCATGTTTACCAGAGTTTTACTTTACAAAGCAGTGACAAACAAAGTCTGAAGCAAACAATAAAAGAATAAATCAATGTGTAGATAAATTCTTCACAGATACACAACAGAAACTAAACAAAGACAACAAAATATAGATTTCAAACATTATTCTGACAATTTAAAAAGATTATTTTAATGTTCCATCAATCAAAATCTTCATCATTTTTACTTCCTGAATTGTACTTAACAGATGATTCATTCATCAGGCTTCAACATTTATCTCTTTCTTACTTTCCAGGAATAAAGAATGAGTTGTTTTGAGAACTTTAATGTTCATATTTTCTGAAAGGATTTTATCATCAGCAGATAGGTGATAGGTAATATAGCGTTCTATCAAATAATTATGTTTATCTTCCAACATTTGCAGGAACTAAAGGCTATTTAGATATTTGATAACAGATGGGTTAGCATCGTATCCGAGTGTTTCACCAACCAACAGTCACCACTAATAATAAACCCATCCAATAATGACACATACACAAAGACCAGTGGTATAAATACATACGCAGTACGTCACATTAACGTGTGTGTGTTTGTGTGTGTTTTCTGTCCACAGACACGGACTACATCAGCGAGGAGGAGAAGCAGAAGGTGGAGCTGATGTTGGCGTTTCTGACAGAAGAATCCAAACAGGCAGCAGCCAGCACAGCTGTAAGTCTGGAAACATCTACACACTTCCTGCTGATCTTCCAGATGTTTTCCTGCTCTTTTTTTATGCTGAAACATCACCAGCTGATGTGCTGAGTCAGTGTTGGTGGTGGTGAATACAGGATGTGTTGTGATGTTTTTGCACTGTGACAGCTTCGGGAATTAGAACAGCTCATGTTTCACACTTTTCTCAGACTGACAGTTAGTCTGCAGTCAGAGTACTAAAGCGTCTCTGAGAGGCTGAACTGCATCCCGAGTACGAGTCAGAGTTGAGTTCAGAGACATCGTGGGAAGAACAGTTCGTATACAGACTTGTTTAAAGCTCCGTGTGGAGTTCTGTTTAAATTCAGTGTTTCTTCTTGTGTTAAACAAACTTGTTGAATGAATTTTACATCCGTGTTTACAGCTTACACTCTTCAAATGTGGTTTAATTCAGACCAACATGCTGCTATCCAGCTCAAATAATCCTGTTAACTCACTAATCCAGGTGATGTAGTTCTTTGAAGGCAGTTTGAGGACTGATTAGTTGATCCTGGATGAAGTCGTCTGAGTAACAGTACGCTCCGAGTTTGAAATAAAGGCAAAATGAGTATGAGACTTGATATATGATTGAAGTGTTGGGAACCTCCCAGCATGCACTGGGGCAATAGATCCATAGACATAAGTCTTAATTTTATGTTGCTTCACAAAACATGAGAAGTCAAAGTTCACCAAAGTCAGACTCAACTGATTCACAATAATGAATCACAGCGGCTCTGTTCAAATTGATCGAATTTGCTGTTTGGAGAGTTGCTGAGACGTTTATGTAGCAGAGACTGTCGGTGAGAATCCAGTGTTGATACTTGAGATAAAAATATAAATATTTCAGTTTTTCAGTGCAGTAGAAACTTTATTTTAATTAGCCCAGTGATTTCAAATGGTATGTGCTTCTTCTCAGAGACATAACTCAGTCAAATTCAATTCAATTCAATTAATTTTTTATTTATATAGCACCAAATCATAAAAGTTATCTCAGGGCATTTTTCACATAGAGCAGGTCTACACTGAACTGAATTTGATCTGAACATACAGACATGAAACATATTTTTAAGTTGTCTGTGCATCCTGTTACGCTGCTAACAGCTGATTCACACTTTTACTGGAGACTATTTGACTAAATGTAAATGAGACGTCCTGTTTACGTTCTTCAAAGCATTATGGGAACTGTAGTTCAAAAACCTGAGAACATGATTATCCCCAAAATCAAAGTCAGACAAGGAACAAAAAATAATAACAGCAGGGACAAAATCCATGAATATGAACTTTTTTCAATATTTTATGACATCGCTGGTGCTCAGCATCTCTCCTCTTTCTTTCATAAACACATCAGCAGACAAACAGACAAAAAAACATTGTGATCACAGTTGAAGCTGAAGCCTCATATCAGCTTCACATCAGCTGTTAAATGACTGTGTGGACACACTGTGGATTTTATCCTCCATCACTTCCATTGAAAACACATTTAAAGGATCTTTTAATATCCAGTATGAACAGGAGGAATGATTACAGACACCTGACTGCTGGTTTAAAGACAGACTGGAAACACTGGGAACCGTCCTTTAAGTAACAAATCGGAGAGGTTTCAGGAAACGAAGTTGAAAATGTCGCTGCCTGATGAAGTCGTCAGTTTGGACACGCTGATCCTGTCGTCCTTGAGGGTGAACCTGCGGAGCTTGACGGACCGGAGGAAGCCATTTCCTGCTCCTCTCCGCAGAAACCTGATCCCGTAGACTCCACCACCACAGAGCTGAACCGGCCAGAGAAAAGATTTATTATTGATGAGGAACAAAGAGAGGGAGGAGGAGAGAAGAGAGTGGTTTTGTAAATCACTTTTCTGCTTCATCATGCTTCAAGGACCAGTTTATCAAACCAGTACAATAACTTGTACAACAATATTATTAAAGCTATAGTGCAGAACTTTTACATATAAACGAACGTCCGTTACATTCAAACCCTTGCCGAACGAGTTCACACAATGCTGATGAAGTCTATCACCACCAGATAAATCTCTCTGTATTTCACAGTACACAGAGTTTTTAATCTCATGTTGGGTTTGACGTTCCTGCTCCAGCGAGATGAATGAATACTGAGCACCAGAGACGTCCACCAGCTGAGCCAGTTAAGTTCCAGTTAGCTCTCTGCTAACTTCGATGTGGGTAAAATAATTTAATCATCCAGTTCTTTGAGACTTTCCAAATGTTATCAGACCGAATGGACAGAGAAAGGAGAGAAAGGAGTCATTTCGTGGGGGTCGTGTGTTCTTTAGATGTAGCAATTATATATCTGTCAACATACCATGCAGTGATTGACTGCCAATATAAAGATTCATATTGATTCAGTAATTATAGGCTATCAACATAGCAGTATTATTAAATATTGAATGTATTGATTTATTCTGTCAGTGTAGCAATATTTATTGATTGATTCATAAACAAATATAGCCTATACCTCATTGATTCTTAGAAAAGAGTCAAAACAAGTGCTATGGCGGAAAAGCAGTTCATATACAAAGTAAATCACAGCAAAATCTTTATATTTACATAATGTCCATGTTTATAAAAAGCAATAAAGCAGCATATGGTCATTTTTGGAATTTCATTGGCTATTTGAAGCATCAGTCATCTGCAGAATCTGTTCCTATTGGCTCAGTCTTTACACGAAAGGGGAGAGGGGAAGGCACCTCCTTCCAGCGCGGACTCTCGTTGGGTATAGCAGGCGGGGACATGGAAGCTCCTATTGGGTCAAGTGAGGTGTCAATTGAAAGGTCAGAGTGCAGCCACTATTTTTATACCAAGATGTAGCTAATGTTTACATGCTAATGTGAGTTATGCAATACCATTACCAGGTGTCCCGTAAATTCTCACATTTTCTGTAAATACTACGTGTAAGATACCGAGTGTGTCAGAGTCACCGCTGAGTCATGATGCTTTATTGGCACTTAGCCTATAGCTAACTATGCTAACATTGATGCTGTATGGCACTTAGCCTACAGCTAACTATGCTAGCATTGATGCTTTATTGGCACTTAGCCTACAGCTAACTATGCTAGCATTGATGCTTTATTGGCACTTAGCCTACAGCTAACTCTGCTAACATTGATGCTTTATTGGGACTTAGCCTACAGCTAACTCTGCTAACATTGATGCTTTTTGGCACTTAGCCTACAGCTAACTGTGCCAGCATTGATGCTTTATCGGCACTTAGCTTACAGCTAATTGTGCTCGCATTGATGCTTTATTGGCACTTAGCCTACAGCTAACTGTGCTAGCATTGATGCTTTATTGGCACTTAGCCTACAGATAACTGTGCTAGAATTGATGCTTTATTGGCACTTAGCCTACAGCTAACTGTGCTAGAATTGATGCTTTATTGGCGCTTAACCTACAGCTAACTCTGCTAGCATTGATACTTTATTAGCACTTAGCCTACAGCTAACTCTGCTAACATTGATGCAGTACAGTAACTTTGGAGGAACACTGAGGCTAACCATGGAAACCTACAGAAGTTGCATAGAGCACAACTCACAACAATACATTACACTGTTTTTTTAACATTTCATTGATATAGCTACTATTAAAACAACTAAACATGAAATGCCTTATTTAATTACTATAAACTAAACAAGTCACAGTCACGTTGTCACCACTATGTATGCTTCTTGAAAGCAACCGTGGGCATGTCTCGCATCCTCTACGGTTTTT
Source organism: Thunnus albacares (assembly GCF_914725855.1). Lineage (NCBI taxonomy): Eukaryota > Metazoa > Chordata > Actinopteri > Scombriformes > Scombridae > Thunnus > Thunnus albacares. Next base: position 955,311 of record NC_058109.1, read on the forward strand.
AGTGCAGACTAAAAAAATCCCCAACATGTTATTTCCTGTCCTGAGAACAGAGCCTGCACCTGAACCGTCCCCTCAGAGGAGACCTCCAGCCAGACCCTCTCGTGTGAGGAGAGGAAAAGAAAGAGAGTAATGGAAAGAGAATAACAGCCTGAGGTCCACTTCCACAAACCCACTAATGGGTGCCTTGCAGAGAGGAAATGCTCTCTGCTCCCTGCTCGTACTTGAAAAAGGAAATGACATTCTCTCTAATGTAAGCATTTGTCACATGAGTGGAAAGTCCAATCACTCTGAGTAAGAAGCAGTTAATGGTTTTGAGTTTGCAGTCATTTTATTCTTGAATAGAGACCAGTGAATCTGAATTAAACTCTATTTTCCTTCATTTTGTTTTTGCATTGATTTGGCTGTGTGGTTTAGAGCTGAAACTAACAATTACTTTCATTATTGATTAAAAAGGACACATATTCTGCACATTTCCAGGTGTATATTTATATTCTGGAGCTCTACTGGAATATCTTTGCATGATTTCCAGTTAAAAACTCCTTATTTATCTTCTACTGGTCCTTTATGCAGCCCCTCAGTTCAGCCTCTGTCTGAAACAGGCCGTTTTAGCTCCTGTCTCTTTAAGGCCCGCCTCCTGATGAGCCCACTCTGTTCTGATTGGTCAGCTTCAGGAAGCTTCCTCCGGCTCCGGAGGCTACGTAAACAAACTATAGTAGCAGGATTTCACTTCTCAAATCCATCCGTACATGTTGGAGCTGAATCAGATCTGCATTAGTGTTTAATAGGACAGATGTTTATGAGTACATGTGATGAGCCGACATATTACTAGAACAAAAGTCATAATAATACAAGAAGAAAAAGTTGTAAAAATATTACTTGAAAAAATACAAACATTTTAAGAAGAAAAGTTGTAACATTACATGAAAAATTTGGCAAACTACCAGAAAAATTACAATATTACGAGAAAACATCAGAGTAATACGAGAAAAAAGTCGCCTGACTTTTGACTTGCAGGCTTGACTTGTTTTCTACATACGTTCACCTCAAGTCTCTGAACTTCGGCCATGTTTAACATCTGACATCAGAACAGGAAATAAATAACAGAAATGATTTTTACCCTTTAAGGTGTTGATTGAAGATGATGTCCTCAAACGTCTTGTTTTGTCTGATCAACAGTCCAACATCTAAACATATTCAGTTTATATAAAACACAGAAAAGCTTCAAATCAACACATTTGAGAAACTGCAACCAGCAATAAAAGTTGACATAAATGTTTATAGAGAGACGGAGCGAACCAGCCGTCCCTCTCCTCATCTGACTGTTAAACATTTATCAGTGGAACTAAAAGAGTTCCTCCATTTTTCATGACAATCCATCGACCTTTTATCATGCGAGGGAAGAAGAGACGGAGGGTCTGTATTAGTGTGTGATTGAAGGGAACATGTCAGTAAAGTAAAAACTCTTGCAGACATTCCTAAAAGAATACTTTCAGGAAGAATACTAGAGTACATTTTTTTAAACAATATATTTGGGAAATTAGTTCAGCTTTTCTTTCATCGGTCTTTGTGTTCTTGGAGTTTACTTTCATGATGTCAGACCACTGCTGTCAGACATTTACATCTGACTAAACAGTAAATGAACTGTACTTGTATTATTACGCCTTTATAGTCTTCCAAACTGTTTTTACACACATTCATGTGCTGAAACTACCCGTTCACACACATTCACACACTGATGTCACAGCCATCAGGAGCAATCAGGGTTCAGTATCTTGTCCAAAGACACTTCACTATGTGGACTGGAGGAACCAGGATTAGTGGATGACCTGCTCTACCTCCTGAACCACAGATGTTTAGCCTGCGAGCCTCCGGGACTTATGGGTAACGACATTTGTTAAAGGCTGTTAAAACATAAATATTGAACCAACAAAGATATTTCAGAAAATTCCTGTCGTTTTCTAAAGCGAGTCACATCATACTGTATTTCATGTATGTACTGGATTTTTACCTATAATTAGAGTTACACATGTTAACCAGAGAATGAAGAAACAACGTTTAAGCAATGAAAGGAGATGAAATCCAAGGCTTAAGTCTCAGAAGTGTCTGTAGTCGTGTTTCCATCAACGTATTTTTATGAGCATTAGAAAAGTTTCAAGGAAACAGCAAAATTTAAAAAAAAAACTTCCTCAGTGTCACAAAAAAGTTTTTATGCTTTCTGAGGTTGTTTTTGACTTAATGTGCTGAATGTGAAACGCTCACATGACTGATCAGCTGTTTCTGCCGTCAACATGAAACACACATGACGTAGTCTAGACCACCAACTTCTGATGAAACTATGCTTAGCGTAGCCTCGTTTATTCGCTCCAAGCCAGTTGATTTTCACACAGAGTGTAATTTCTCTAATCTACCTGGGTCTTCAGGTGCAGTAGAAACACAAACAGGAATGAGGTTAGTTCCTTTGGTTCTGTAGTTCCTGGAACTTTTTGTTAGTAATGAAAGAGATGTGATGTTTAGTAGTGAACAGTTGTTTTGTCGGATCAACAGTCCAAAATCTAAAGATAATCAGTTTACTGTCATGTGTGACACAGAAAAGCTTCAGATCATCACATTTAAGAAGCTGGAACCAGCAAATTTATGGTATTTTTCCTTAAAAAGATCATGATGATTTGAGTATTAAACTAGTCCATCCATGAATCGACTAGTTGTGCAGCTCTACATGTGTTAATGGAAAGAGGAGTCTGGCTGTGTGGACGGGAGCTGGTCCTGTACGTGTCCCTGCAGATGCCACCCTCAGCTGTTGTTAAATCATTAGGCTGTTTGAAAAGCTGTCCGGCTGGTCTGGTGCTGCCGTCTGATGGCTCTCCTTCTCTCAATGTTTCCATAAACCCAGCCGACACTTTTCTTGTTTGCTTACGTTTGCCAAGACAACAGTTTGAGATGTCCGGGCAACCGGATCCACAGAGCCTGGAGAGAGAGAGCCTGGAGAGAGAGCCGGGCTCTAAAGCTGCGAGGGTTCTGCTCTAAACAGAGGAAGAGAGGGGATTATATGTGTTTGTACGTGTTGTAAAACAAGCAGCAGTCAGCTGGTGTCTGATGATTTTCAGTGTGTCGACCTTTCTGATAAATGTGTTGATCTTTACAGCTGAGAGCGACTCGGGTTCAGACTGCATCAATTAACATCAATACTTATTAACCCTCATCCTTTAAATTCAGTTTGAAATGTTGGTCACAATGTTTGACCTACACTGGGATTCAATTTAAGACTAAAATGAATATATTTTGTGCATAAAGATAAAATTGTTAGTGCAGCTTGTAGAGCACTACGCCGGGTAAAAACACATCTTTTTATTACATGTTAAAACGTTGGAAGGAGTCTGGTGTTGCAGTGTGTACGAGGAGAATGAAGCTTTAACAAAATCTTATATCTAAGAGACATTTTACACTGAAAGGCTGCAGATGGTTTCTCTCTGCTGATTCAGCTGCTGGAAGATGCACAGAGAGCTTCTTATCACTGACAAAAATACTAAATATGAATTTCAAATGTCTAAATAGCAGAATTCACTGCAGGGCTGTTGTCATTAAACTGGATGCATGATGCCTGTCACACCTCGTCCTTTCACTCAGCAGGAGCATTTGGCCTTTTCCCTAAATGTGCTGTCAGGTCTGAATATCGCTGTAATGTACAGTAACAGTCTCCCGTCAGTGAACTGATAGATGGAGACGGAGACGTGCATGTGTCGGCTGTTGTGTGTGACGGTTCACAGTCAGAAGGCCATTAGTGAAGCGTCAGCTCTGATTTTCACCTCCTGTTCAGAGCAGCGTTCAGGTTTCATCACCTCCACATCTCAACATGACACCAGAAAAACAGGTTTTAACGTGTTCAGTCACCTCCTGATACTCCACTGTTAACTACATCCTTTATGTCTCTTCTTCTCAGACGTGTAACATGTTGAGTCCTAAACTAGAACTTTACATTCCTGCTACTTTAAACTTCCACTACTCTGTATGTCAGAGGGACCTTTAGTCCAAAAACTGAAAACAGATTTGTGTAGTTTAGCTGCATGAAGCTGATAATTACATACAGTAAGAAGGGTTCCAGTGGTGGAAAGTATATTTACTCAGGTACTGTATAATGTTGAGGTATTTGTACTTTACTTGAGTATTTCCATGTGATGCTACTTTCTACATTTCAGAGGGAAATATTGTACTTTCTACTCCACTACATTTATTTGACAGCTTTAGTTACTTTTCAGATGAAGATTTGACACAATGGATAATATAACAAGCTTTTAAAATACAACACATTGTTAAAGATGAAACCAGTGGTTTCCAACCTTTTTGTCTTTTGACGTCTTACAAAAAGCAGTGTGTAGTCGGGGTCACATTTCACATGTCTATGAGTTGTTAACAGCTCCACCAAATAGTGATTTTTCCCTCTAAACTTCTCACATGCTTTCATTTCAATAAATGTTCAAATGATCCAATATTTCAGCAAAAATCAAAGATTAGAGAAAAAGTCCAAAAACTGAAAACAGATTTGTGTATCAGAACTTTGTTTTTTCTTCTTTCCTCTCCCATTAATCATCTCACCACCCCTCAGATTTATCTGCTGACCCTTTGGAGGGCCCCGACCCCTAGGTTGGGAACCACTGGACTAAACTAGCTAACTGTATATAAAGTAGTGTAAACTAGCTCCACCTCCAGCAGCTACAACAGTAACATGCTGCTCTAACACTGATGCTTCACTATTAATAATCTAATGATGTCATATATAATAATATATCAGTCAGAGGGACCAAACCACTACTTTTACTGCAATACTTTAACTACATCAAGCTCATAATACTTATGTACTTTTACTGCAATACTTTAACTACATCAAGCTCATAATACTTATGTACTTTTACTGCAATACTTTAACTACATCAAGTTCATAATACTTATGTACTTTTACTGTAATACTTTAACTACATCAAGCTCATAATACTTATGTACTTTTACTGCAATACTTTAACTACATCAAGCTCATAATACTTATGTACTTTTACTGCAATACTTTAACTACATCAAGCTCATAATACTTATGTACTTTTACTGCAATACTTTAACTACATCAAGCTCATAATACTTATGTACTTTGCAGAAATTTTACTTACAGTTGAGTATTTTTACATTGTTGTATTTGTATTTTTACTCAAGTAAAGGATCTGCGTACTTCTTCCACCACTGTAGGGTTTTAAATGCGCACCATGTTAGACACTAGAAGATGGTTTTTAATCCCATTTACATTTATATGCTGCGGTGGTGGACGACAGTCCTTCCAAAGCTATCAGTCCTGAGATCCTGAGTCACTACTCTGCTCAAACAATCTCATTTTCTCCTTATCTCCACAACCAGGAGAGGAAGTGAGCCCTGACTCTGCAGATCCACATGACCTTTCATTATCACACTGTACCGCAGTGTGTGTGTGTGTGTGTGTGTGGGTCTGTCATAGGCTACTTTTGGGGACAAATCTCAGTCCCGTTGATCAGCGACAGCTTGTATAATTGGGGACAAAAGCTGTGGCCCCAATTGGGAAAAAGCTGATTTTTAGGTTAGTGGTTACGGATAGGTTAAGTCTCCAGGAAATTAATGCAAGTCTGTGTTATGTCCCCAAAAGTGAGTGTGTGTGTGTGTGTGTGTGTGTGAGTTTCATGTTTTCTATGAAAGTCAAGAAGGATTAGTTTTAAGAAACGGACTTTAATCTGAAACTGGACTGTCTGGAATATGAAGGAATATGGGAAAAACGCTTATTCATGATCTTGCTGTGAGTCAGGTGTTCAGATTGATTCCTCTCTCATGTCTGTACACTAAATATGAAGCTACAGCGACTAGCCAGTTAGCATAGATTAGCATAAAGAACAGCTAGCCTTGCTCTGCCGCAAGGTAAAAATTGTGAATTGTTGTTTTAACACTTTGGTTTTTTCATGGATCAAACAAATGAGATGTAACAAGGTTCTGCAGGTGGACTCTTACCTGTAGATAGAGGCAGGCTAGCTGTTTCACCTTAGAGATTGTCCCTGTCATAAACGTCTTAATGGGAACATGTTTATTAGAGATAGACTGGAACATCCCGTACCAGTTCAACATCCTGAATCAGACTCTGCTAAGATCCCTGTAATACAAATCATGTAGGAAAGCCTGCTCTGCAAAGCTTTTAAAATATCTTTTAATAATGATATCAGTTTTATCTTGTGGACTTTTATATTCCTGACAGGAATACTTGAGGTGTATTTATGTATTTGACATGATTAAATCAAGCGAGGTAGATTTATTTTGTGCTTTAGGATTTGGTCTTGTTGGTGCATTAATGAGTTCCTCAAGGTTTAAGGAGTTACACAGGTCTTTAAAACAGTCTGTTGTCCATGTCCCAGTCCCAGTTTACATCACTCATAAGGACAAATTCAGAATCCTTTAATTCATGTGAAATATCTGAAATAGATTTGAAAGCGTCCTTTGAGGCAGACGGGGGTCTATAGCAGATACACCCGCTTTGATGGCCAGGACCTCAAACTGTTTAGCTTTAGTAATTAACAGAGTTACAGAGATAATTATCTTGGATTTGACAAACATGGCAACCCCACCTCCTTTACCTGCCTGATCAGTTCTATAGACTGTGTAACCAGCAATGAAAATTAAGTCATCAGTGACTAATTTGTTGAACCAAGTTTCGGATGGAACCATTATGTGTGAGCGTTGGTTGTATTTGCTCAGATCTCGATCATAACCATTTTAGGAACAAGACTTCTAACATTTAAGTGTATAAGGCCTGTTCTATTTTTAATCGAGTGGGTAAACATTGCACAGAGGTGGTCGGCCCGGCGTTGGGCTGAACATTTCCAGATAACATCACTAAAAGCATAACCATATACTGCAATTTCAGTTTGACAGGAAATGATTTACGAGGACCGCCGTCGCCTACAAACTGCCAGAAAGAGTCCTCCGAGATGATAAAATAGTCCTCTAACAGCATTAGACTCTGAAGATAGAGGATCTTGTTGACTTGAACTTGAAAATGGGAAATCTCCAGTTGATGAAGTGGACTGATTGATGATAAGACTAAACAGTCCTCGTCTGGAGTGTAACAAGGTGAATTCACTCTCCCTGTTGTGCCCATTTAGTTCATTTAATCCAAAGTTACACTGAATAAGCGTCAGGAACATAAAGAAATACATGATGCCAATTTAAATGCTGTTGTGTTGAGAACAAACCAGGTGGAGGTGGTCAGATCTGTAGACCAGGAGGAACACAGTCAGTCCACCTCAGCCAGGGTCCTGATATTCACAGTCAGCGTGCTACGAGGCAGCAGGAGGGGGGTCTTTAATTCAGGGTGGAAATAAAGCAGGTAATCCACTGTGAGTGCAGATAGGATAGTTAGAGTCTACCACCGAACCACTTAGAGGATCTGTAGAGTGCTGCTCTGGTCCCCCTTTGGTGCTGTGCTCCAGCAGGTGGATTCCAGGTGAGTCTGGGCCTCAAAAAGTCCAGATTTAGAGTTCTGTGGCAATAAAAACAACATCTAATAAAAATGTATCATCTAGAGATCCCAGACTGAAGGGAAGATGTTCTTGGAACAAATGACATAAAATATCACACATACAAACATAAAAACTGAGAGTTCAGGTACTGAGCATGGAAGAGCTGGATACTGGACTAAAAATGGCGCCCCTTCAGTCCTATAGGAACTGCTCGCCTGGTGCATACGCCAAAAAAAGTTTCTTGCTTCCAGGTTTGCCTCCGTAGTGTTTCCCCTGCTGGCCCCGCCCACGAGTTCCCGCTTGGCCCATAGACTTTACATTGTGATGACATCACGGATTTTAATACACTTTTCTCGGCTTGAGGAAAGTTTTACAAACATAAAACCTTCATGGATCAAAAGTTCATAACAGAAAGAGTCATAATTGACGTTGTTTGCAGTTCGAGGCGTCCTGTCAACAGGCGTCTCTTCTACGATGGTGGTCTATGGGGGAAATCCTCTTTGGGCTGCAGGAGGATTTTTCTCTGCAATACCGCGAGTGACCACTGGGGAAAAATTAGCTGTAAGGCAGAGCGGCGGCGCCCTATCAGCTCTTATTATACATCCATGGTACTGACACACAGACAACGGACTGACTCGGCTGCCATCTTGGACTGTTTGGTTACTGAACATAGAAACTCAGGACTCTCCTGGATAATGTAATGAGAAGTTATATAAGTGACAGAAATTATTGTAAAATCAGTTTTCTTAACAGTGTAATGAGACATGACAGGATTTCAAGGTTGGTGATTGGCTGTTTCTTGCTGAAATGCACCATGGGAGTCGTAGTTAACGTCTCCCCTTCAGTTTTTTTTTAAAATCAAAGAACCAGATATTTTTTAACACAGCTGATCAGAGACTGTGAGTCGCTGACATCGGACACCTCAAATATCTCCTCACAACTCTACAGGTAGACGGATGATTTTTATTTAAACATAAGAAAAAAGAAGAAAGAAAAAGGCAGAGTTTGAGGGATTTAGTCAGCCATTTAAACACGCTTTCATATTCAGGATTACAGGAATGAAGACGTTCTCATGCTTTTGTTCTGTCTTATCTTCCCTCCACACATCACTGACCGAGCATCCTGCGACCTTTCCACCAAACATCTGTTCCTTTCTGCAATGATGGCAGACCGCTGTAGACAGGTCACCTCGCAGATGGAAGGTTTAAAACGCTAAAAATGACAAAACAGAAACAGCTGCTGGACTCTCATATGGTTTGACCGTTTAATAATTATTATTGGCTGTTACTAGACTAACTGGTTCAGTTGGGATCATTTGTAGATTTTCTGTTTTATGTCATCGTTAACTGAATATATTTGAGTTTTGGACTGTTGGTCAGACAAAACCAGACATCTAAAAATGTCATTAATGACATTTTTTAAAAACTTAATATCTACTAAACGAGTGTATTTTGAAATGACAGACGAACAGATAATGCAGCTGTTAGTCTCATCCCTCCGTCTGTTGTTCTGCTTCATTAGTTTGTAACTTATTCTCTCTTTTAATCCTCTTCGTCTTATCTTTATAATTCTGTGTCATCTGTCCCCGCCTGCGTTTTTTTTTTTCTTCTTCACCCCGTGCTGTTGATGTTTGCCCTTCTCTTCTTCGTAAAGCCGCCGTGCTTCTTTATTTTTGGCATCCTTCATCTCACCCGAGACCAGACACATTTTCCTTTTTCATGCCTGCACCGATCACATGACCCCCCCCCCCCCCCCCCCCCCCGTCGTCCTCCCGCGGACCCTCCGACTCTCTGAGCGTCTGCCATCATGACGCCGTTTTTTTTTTTTTTTTTTTGGCACAAACACACATTAATACCGACCTCCTCTCGAGTCTCTGCTGTTCCGTCTCTGCGCCGCATCAGACAGATTTTGTTGTGATATTTATTTTATTCCTGAACTCAGCTGACTGCTCTGCTACACATTTATACATCTGACTGTGATGAGAACGTCGCTGCACGTTCAAAGTGTTTAAAGATGTTGGCGAGTGAGAAACGTGAGCCTCAAAAATTCAACTCCTTTGAGTCATAACTCACAGACATGAAACACATATTTTTAGAGACGGTGTGACTTCCCGGGCACATCATCATCATCATCATCATCATCATCATCATCATCATCATCATCATCATCATCTGTGATGTGCATCCTGAATAATCCTCCTTAAATCCAGACCTACTGAAGTCTTCTTCAGTTAATAAACTCTCAACAGCTACAGGAGAGATGAAGGAGAGTCACAGATTGGATTTGATTTTTGGAAACAAAGCTCACACTGTCTCTGACAGCAGATAATTTCTTCATCAATAGTCGAACCGCTGCGAGACACTAAACGATTAGCCGCTCCGCCTGAAGCTGTCAGCTGAAAGCCTCGAGTGTCGATGTGAAACGAGGGAGTTAAAGAAAAAGCTGAAGGCTGAAATAAAAAAGGACAGACGGCAGCGAACGAGGTGTCAAAGGTGCAGCTGCTGAGAGCCACCGAGACTCAAATGAACAATCAACACAGAGGGGAAGTGGGAGGAAGAAGAGGAAGAGCATTGATTTCTTTCTGTTATGCAGGGGGATTAGTGGAGGTGAGGTGAGAGGTGAGAGGAAAACAGAGAAAAGAAATGAGAATTGATGAAGGAATGAAAGTGGAGAAGGTCGAAGGCAGAGGTGGCAAAGGCTACGCTAACGACATGACAGGAAGACGAAGAAACACTGCAGAACCGCAGCAGACAGTCCCACTCAGATCAAAGAAATAGAACATTAGTTTTTTTATTTCTTAGTCCTTTTGTGCTTTAATGACAACAAACGATGATTATTCGCTGAGCTCGTTCAGTCTGAAGTCTAATAAAACATTTTTCAATAACAGCAAAGTGTAAAACTTGAGAAATAAAACAAACTTTATAAAAAAAGATGAATAAATAAATGAAAATAAAATGAACTGAAGTATATTAACACATTAAAAAAGAACATTTCAAAATAAATGAATACCTAAATAAACTGTAATCTGCAGTTTCTATAAATCCTATAATGACTAACGAATACATATTGGAGTTTAATTAATGCCAAATAACATAATAACTGAAGGAAAATGATTAGAATATTATCAGAAAATTAGTAGGAAATTACAGAACCGTAAAATGAGTTGAATCCTAAATGTTATTATATTTTTCACATTCTTCATTAAAACATGATCGTTTCACATTTGCATCACAAATGCTTTCAGCTTTTTGTACTTTCTGGTGTAACGGTGCTCTGCAGCAGCCTGACAGCTCGCGTACAGCGGGGGGGTGAAGACACAGAGGGGGGGGACAAAATGAAGAGGAAGAGGAAGAAGAGGAGGAGGAGGAGGAGGACCCAGGTGTTGATTGGTTGGAGGCAACATGCTGTGAAGGGAAAGACAGAGAGAGGGTTGGATCCAAAGTTAGAAAAAAGACGAGTGGAGAGGAAGAGGAGAAGAAGAAGAGGGGTGGGGGTGGGGGGGGGGCACAGCAGGGTGGAGGAGAGAGAAGTGACGAAAGGTTTCAAAGTTAAAAACGTATGACGGCATGAAAAGTGAACGTGTGAAGAGCGGGTGTGATGGTGGCGCTGACGTGTGTTTCCCCTCTGACACCCCTGGTGTGTTAACACAGATGTCCCATGATGCACTGGGGCTGGAGATGCTGACAGGAAAGTCAGTTATGGTGTTGCTCTACAAGGGCAGAGATCCTGAAACTTCCATGTGACTAATGTTTCAATACCAGCAGGTTTGTTTACAGGTTTGTTTACAGGTTTGTTTACAGGTTTGTTTACAGGTTCGTCATACGTGGCGTCCCACAAGGCTCTATTTTAGAGCCTCTTTTATTTCTTATAAATGATCCACCAGCTGATGTGAAATGTAAGCTGTGTTGTCAGCTGATGATTCTGCATTACTGGTATCTGAGAATAAGAGGAGTTAAATATTGAACTCCTGCTTCCTGACGGCATTTTATTTTGAAAGGATCTGGTCTGTAGATAGATCAAGTCAGAACTCGTCCTCCTTCTCGGAGTAACGACTCAAATCAAAAAACACATGTTGATATAATTCAGTGTGAATTACACTTCCTGAGGATCATTATCACTGATGTCCATCACCGATAAACCTCCACGTTTCCTTCAGTGTGACAGTAAACATCACGTTACACTGCAGACAGGAAGCTGCAAACAGCTGATTCACAGGACTTTAATGGAGACTGTTTGACTAAATGTGAACAAATCAGGTGTAAAAACATGTGAAAGAACAGCAGCTCCGACCTACAACAGACCATCTGATCAGCTTTGATGGGTCTTTTATTTGTTTGTGTCATATTGGTTCAAACAGGCCGATCCGTCGCTGTCAGCGTGTTTCCGTCTGTCAGATCAGCAAAAACATTTTCACACAAAAGTCAAATTTCACTCTGAGCAGATAAAATGCTGCAGAAGGAAAAAAAAAGTCAGAGATCCACTTTAAAATGCAAGGACGTCACTCCGGACGGGATTTAAATGACAGGAAGTTGACAGCGAGTTGACTGAGAAACAGTCTGTAATGATCCACTAACGATGAGCCTGATTACAAATCATCTCTCCACTGACGCTGAGACAGTCTGAACGCAGCTGTACAGATGAATTTAAATGTGTCTGTGATGTGTTTCCTTTGGACAGAGCCATGCTAAGCTAAGTGAAGCTAACCAGCTGCTGGCTGTAGCCTCATATTTAGAATATTGGTACCAGTTAATAAACCAAAGAAGAAGAAGAAAGGTTTGTGTTGTGACAGAAACGGAGGAAAAAGCTGACTGAGCTGTAAAGAGAAGAAACGTCTCTTTATTATTTTCCATTTCATGAAACTGGAAGCAAAGTAGTCCAACATTCCCTCCTCGCCAGGCAACAAACAAACAAACACAACAACAAAAACAGAGATTCAGTCATATACAGTGAGCCACAAATATGTCTTTAAAGTCTGTTAGACAATATTTTTTATAACAAAACATCCACCTCTGTTTTTCAAATATGAGATAAATATGTGACCAAAAATCTTAGAAAGTTTGTCCCCAGTTTGACAACAGAGAAAGAAAATCAAACATTTGATAAAGAAATAAATTAAAGTTTCATCTTTAACGGTGTTAACGTCTCCATCAGGAACTCACACGAACTCTCAGCTGGTTGAAGAAGCTCCGTCAGTGTCGTCTGTCGATCCAAACTAATGTAACGTGAGGGTTCGGTAGGTGGTAATTTGACACTCTTCATGAGAGAAAATAGCAGGATGGAGACAGGTGACTTTTTAAGCAGCACTTTACTCAGAGACATAACAACAACACTTCCTCGTCTTTTTGGCACATGTGACTAAACCATCCAATCATAGGCTAGACTGAGGCAGATCCAACTGTAATGAGGTAAAACCACAGAAGCAGATTCAATACTGTTTCAACCTTCACAGGATGCTGATGCAAATATTTGAACCTGTAAATATATAAATAATACAGCATCGATATATAAATAATTAACTGTGTAAACATTGTAAATACATATTTTGTGAATTAACTTGAATGTATAAATTAACTCCACTTTTAAACCTTACACTAACATCAGAGCAGCTGTGACCTGAGATGTCCAACAGTTCACAATAACCTGTTTTCTTCTTCTTCTTCTTCTTTCTGCTTGTAGCCAACCAGTGAAGAAGACCTCTGCCCCATCTGCTACGCTCACTCCATCTCCGCCATTTTCAAGCCTTGTTCCCACAAGTCCTGCAAGTGAGTCAACACACACACACACACACACACACACACACACGTGTTTCATCTCCACCGTCCTCCTGCCTCCTGACTGAGAACATGGAGGAAACGTTTGTTTGAGTTCATTCCAGCTGCTCGCGGCTGCTGCAGCTGTCAGACCTTTGATCTCTGAGCTGCACAAACTCTGTTTGTCTGAATCAAATCCAGTCAGAAAGTCTTTTTTTTTCAAGTATGATCAAAAGTATTTTTCTTTCATGCAGTAACTTGATCATTAGAAGACATTTTTTCAGGAAGGAAATTGTCAAGCAAGAACTGGTTACAGTGAGTTTATTGAAGGCTGCGAGATGTTTGCTGCACATACAACATAAAACACATTTCTCTTCCACGCTGGGATCTTATATTACAATCATTCAAACATTATTTAAATCAATTTATTATCCATCCTGGGTGGAGAATAGTGTTTTCACTCCCCTCCTCCACAGGTCAGAGGTCAGAGGTCAGAGGCTTTAGAGACGTTTTGTCTATGTCTCCAGGACAGTGGTGCAGGTGTGATGATGGTTGGACTGATGAAGGTCACTCACGGAGAGATTTCTGTATCTGTTATTATATGGTAGTATAGTATTCAGCCTTCAGCTCTACTCAGGATGATATTTCCATAATTGATTGGTTGTGTTAACAATCAATACTTCATTATAACATGGTGTAACACAAAGTGCACGTTTCTCTATAAGAACAGTGTTTTTAAATCCTGGCGTTGCCCATAATCACCATGACAACCGAGTAAGTTTGGTATTTTAGCAATAAATCAAATATAATTTAAATTTTAATAAAATAATTCTTTCACTTTAATTTGTTAAATTTCGTTTGTTACTGCACACAAATGATGCTGCTCAGCGTTCAGACTCCACTGAGACACCATCAGACTCTCTATGTCTCTGACGCCCGGCGCAGAGCGGCGCCAAGCACTCGTCATTTTCCCGCCAAGCACCCACGTTGTTAAAATAGTAAA